>NC_081553.1:13991642-14221642 GCF_963082655.1 Stomoxys calcitrans
TCTTTTATCCCTTGTTTATCTAAAAAGAGATACCGGGAAAGAACTCGACAAATAAGATCCATGGTGGAGCGCATATAAGATTCGGCCTGGCCGAACTTAGCCCGCTCTTACTTGTTAAAGGTTGTGATTTCAACAGACAGACGGACGGACATGGCTAAATCGTCTTAGATTTTTACGCTGATTAAGAATAGATATACTTTTTAGGGTCGCAAATGCATATTTCGATGTGTTGGAAACGGAATAGCAAAATAAATATACCCACATCCTTTGGTGGTGGTTATAAAAATGTGTACAGATAGACAGATTTTTTATTACACAGACCAAAAAAGCGGTCTATATTAGACCAAATATCGTATATGTAGGAGGCCATCGTAGCGCAGAGGTTGGCATGTCCGTTTATGACGATGAACGCCTGGGTTCAAATTTTCATCATTGGTAATCCCCTCCAAATGCCGGCGACATTTGTGAGGTACTGTAACATATGGTATGGCAGCCATGTTAAAACTTCATCACTGAGAGGTGATGCACTGGGGCACGCCGTTCGGACTCGGCTATAAGAAGGAGGCTTCTATCACTAAGCTTAAACTTTAATCGGACAGCACTCAGTGGTATGTGAGAAGTTTGTCACTGTTCCTTAATGGAATTTTCATGGACAAACATTTGCATTTGCTTCGTATATGTAGAACAATCTCCTTTTTAAGCCCAAAGTTGGTTCTTCTGTTGTATAATATTGCTCGTATTTCTATTTGTTGCAAATGCCAATTTCGATTCGAATCCAGACGTTCAGAGTCATAGGCGGATAAGCATACCTCTGCGCTACGATGTTATTTGTTTTTTTAAGCAAATGGATTCAATTGTTTCTCACAGTGTAGCCTTACAATATTGGGCGCTGTGTCATGCCTGTATATGGCAACAATTGATTCCAGCATAATATTGCCAATCAGTTGGATAAGTGAAGTTTTGAATTTCATTCAATTGAGTTTATGTCGCGGCTGTAATAAAGCCATCACCCAGAGCAGCGATTCCTGTCAAGCAGTAGCAGGCAATTGAATTCTATCCAAACAATTCCAGCATATTTATTCCTTATTCGTTGAAGTAGTAGTAGTAGTAGTAGTGGGGAACATGGCAGGAAGGTTTTTTTCTTTCTGGTTCTTGGCATTTTTCTTTGTCGATACTTCGTCAATTGGTTGTTATTCTGAGTTTGGGTTGATGTGCATAATGAATCAGTGAATCAATGATTGAATCGATGAATGAACCAATGAATGGAATCAAATGAAAAATGTATGCATACTTGCTTGCCGGCAGTGTATATACACTCACTTCCATCATACAAATGTTCTTATGTAGATTTATCCTTCGTCTGCCCATTGTTGATTGGTTGGGAATGAAAATGTAGAACGCATGAAGTATGAGTATGAAAAATATTTTAATTTAAAATCAACAATTCTGGTTTTATTTGCTTTGTTGATTTGAACAAAATTCCTTTATAAAGGGAAAAGTTTGGTAAACTTGTAAGGAGTGGTATGAGTTGATGTTTTAGCAGGCAGGGTGTTAAATGTACCCAAAGGATTTATAAAAAAAAAGCTTGATGATAACGAGTTCATTGCACAGTGGTCTTAAGTATCTTATGCAATAATATTTGCTCCTAAATTCTGAATTCCAAGAATAGCAAAGAAATCTGAATAGAATAGTAAAGAAACTTTGGTTACCTACCTCCTCGGATACGTACTTTGGATACCTACCCCAAAGCAGTTAAACCGAAATATAATTCCAAACTCGGCACAGACGTCGAGGTGTCTAATACAGTTCAAGACGGTAATAGAGAATATTGGACTATATGGCAGCTATATCTAAACACAGTGCGATCTCCACCATTTTCTAGAAGGGTATGTAAGGGTCCAATACAATTCATTGTACCAATTTTCAGCTAATTCAGTTAATAAATAGGCCTTTTATGGACCAAAGAACTTATATCGGGTGACCGGTATGGTAGCTAAATCTAGGTTAGGTTAGATTGAGTGGGTTGCCCACTAAAGGTGAGTTCACTCGGAGGTCAGTCTGGCCCGTTGTGGCACCCTAGAAAGAAAGGGAAGAGAAAGATGTGAGGTTATACACTAACAAAAGAAAAACAGGAAGATTGGAGAACTTGAGCGGGTGGTGAAGAAACGCCCATTTCTACGCAACCACGGATGTACCTATGCCGGAACTTATGGCACCCCACGTCAGAACAATCCTGTTCCTTTAACAAATCTCAGGAGACCTACCAGAGGTACGTTCGCAAGTTCATCCAGATTACAGAAGAAACGGCTCTCCAAAAAGGAGACCCTACGTTCTTGCAGACCCTGACATAAACACAGCAAGTGCTCAATAGTCTCCTGTTCATCCTCATTGGGCAACTCCTACAGAAGTCATTGTGCGGTATTTGCATGCGTGCCGCCATGCGGCCTATGGCACAATGCCCAGTTATGACCCCTGTAAAGGTATTCATCAACCTCTTTTCGAACGCCAGCAAGTCCATCGTCTTCTTTCGGTCGATGACAGGCCAGAGCGCCTTCCCAGTCAACTATCCACCAGTCCCATCTCGCCACCGACACCGCCCTGAACGTTTCCTCTACTGTGTTCAGTAGCTCGACAAATGGCACATAGGCAAGACCGGTGACTGGTCCTCCCGGCGTAGATGAATCCCTCCCGACGCACTTGTTCGCCCTCACATTTCCTGGAATCCCCTCATGCCCAGGATCCGCAATGCATCTCGATCTCACCATCCTTGACCCCAAGGGCTTGAGTGCCTCCATACTGTCTACGTAAATTCTGAGTTTTCCCTTGACAGAATTACCTTTGTAGCTACTACAATGGCACAGACCTCTGTCTGAAAGACCGTACTAGTCCGACAGTCTCAGAGACATACCGATATTGAGTGCATCAGTGTAGACTCCCAATCCAGTCCCTGACTCCATATTGAAGTCATCGGTGTAGATCGAGGTCTGATCTTCCTCGAGTACAACATTCGCCTTCCATTCATCTCTCCCAGGAAAACGAATCGCGAATAAAGGTAGTCGGAGATCCTCTTCTGTCTCCTCCTCCGCACCCATAACACTCCGAATGGAACTGTGGCCGCAACCAACTTTCTTTAGCATGCCGAGCTCCTTAAGCCTAAGCGCGACCGGCTGCTAGTATCGTATATAGACCTCAATGGGCTGCATGTCCAGCATCGCATACAGGCCTGCCTGCTGTGCGGATCTCAGTGCCCCTGTGACCCCGATGCAGGCCAGTCTCAGGACCTTCCCAAATTCCCTCGCACGCGTCCTCTTTTCTACGGCATTCTACCATACAAGTACTCCATAGGTCAGTGCTGGTCTCACAATGGCCGTATACATACAATAAATCATCTTGGGGGTTACCCCTACTGTGCCCCCCACTATGCCCCCAATGTGTCTTACCGTTTCTTTCCTCGGCGTTCTTCTTCCAGGACAGTTTCGAATCGAGGACCATGCCTAGGTACTTCGCCCCCTTCGACAGCCGCAGGTGACCCTGTCCAAGGACGAGAGTCTGAACTCCGGTATCTTATGTCTACGCGTGAAGAGCACCAGATCCGTCTTTCCCGGGATTGGTCTTCAACCCATTTCTGGTCGAACATCGCATATTATTGGTCAACTGGGAAATTATGGGGTGAATACCTGTGCGGTCCAGTGCTATCGATCCTATATCCACATTATTGAAGGCCCCCTCAATTTCCAAGAAGGCCGCCAAAGTGTACTCCATTTGTCGGAGAGACGTCTCGACCTCCGGTACCACCTCGTGAAGAGCCGTCTCCACCGACCTGCCTTTGAGGTATGCGTGTTATGGCCCACTGAAATTCTGCGGCGTCAGTTCCCCTCTCACCTTCGGGTCAATCAGTCTTTCCAGTGTTTTCAGCAAACAAGATGACAGACTTATAGGCCTGTAATTCTTTGTCGTACTGTGGTTTATTATGCCCGCTTTGGGGGTAAAGACCACCTTGATCTCCCTCTAAGCCCTTGGTATGTAGGGCTATCTGCTCCTCGTCAACGATGTCCCTGTTGAGGTCATCCGTTAAGGATCCTTAGAGAGCACTTTGCACAACCTAGATGCTTTACTAGTGCCTTACAATTCCCCACGGATAATAAATGCGTCTTTTATGGGCGCACAGAGAGCCACTGTGGTGCATAGGTTAGCATGCCCGCCGATCGTGACTAAACGTCCCGGTTCAAATCCCACCTCGATGGCGAGGGTCCTAATACAGCTTTGTGGGCCAAATTTCAGCAAAATCGGGTAATAAATGCTTCTTTCGGGAGATTTTGGTTGCCCAAAAAGTAATTGCGGATTTTTTAAAAGAAAGTAAATGCATTTTTAATAAAACTTAGAATGAACTTTAATCAAATATACTTTTTTACACTTTTTTTCTAAAGCAAGCTAAAAGTAACAGCTAATAACTGACAGAAGAAAGAATGTAATTACAGAGTCACAAGCTGTGAAAAAATTTGTCAACGCCGACTATATGAAAAATCCGTAATTACTTGTTGGGCAACCCAATATATACGATAGCCAGATCAACATATAGTCCGATATTTACCATATTCGGAACGAATTTGAAATTTTTGCGTCATCGAGCCCAAGACCCTTACAACTATTACAACTCTTTGGCCCAAATTTTAGCGATATCGGACAAAAATTGTGGCTTTAATGGGTCTTAGTCCTTAAATCGGCATATCAGTTTATATGGGACAATATCAAGATATTGTCCGATAAAGCCCATCCTCGAACTAAACCTGCTTATGAACAAAAAAGAATCTGTTCGAGGTTTCAGCCCAATATCATTCTTTTTATGCCTACCACTATAGGATGGAGGTATACTAATCTAGTCATTCCGTTTGTAACACCTCGAAAGATTCGTTTAAGACCCCATAAAGTGTATATATTCTGGATCGTCTCGACGTTATGATCTAGCCATGTCCGTCCGTGTGTCGAAATCACGATAGCGGTCCTGATATAGCACCCATATAATCCGATCTCCCGATTTGACTTCTTGAGTCCTTCCAAGTCGCAATTTTTGTCCGATTTGGCTGACGGTGTTCTGTTACGACGGTCAAAATCAGTCTATAACCTGATATAGCTCAATTATCCTTGTTCGGTTTCTAGAAGCTTCAATTTTTGCTGGTTTGACAGAATTTTGGTAAGTAGAATATAATTATGCCCTTCATCTAAATTTATTTTGTATGAATTTGTATAAATTTTGGGGAATCGATTCTCCCAAATCGATATTTTTGGGCTTAGAAAGTGATATGAAAAAATTTTCGTGGTGATTCGGATTTTCGGACTTTGATCGAAATTCTTCATATCAAAATTAAGCAAAACTTTAACACGACAACTTAACCTGTATATCCAATGTGGTGTAGGGTATCAAAAGGTCGGCTTCGCCTGACTTTAGCTCGTTCTTACTTGTTTTGAATGCAAGACCGCCATCGATTCCCAACGAGATGGCTGAACAGTTCATAGTTCACTTGTTCCGGATGCTGGGCCACATATATATCCCTGGGAACTGTAGAGCAGATGAGCTTGAAAGGCTAGCAACTACCTTTCACATGCCAGGGGATCTCAAATCTATGGGCTTAACTCTAGCGATATGTAAGGCTTGGCGAAAATCTATGTGGTCACTACACAAAAGATTGGCCCAGCTTAACTGTATGCCGTATTCCAAGTATCCCATGCCACTGTGCCTTTGTCATTTAAATAAACGTTTCAATTCAAATTTTCCTCTTCATTCCCTCGATCATTCAGGATTTTCCATTTAAACTTTGGTAGTAAAAACGCGATTCTACGTGAGATTTCCGTTTGAATGCTCTGCATTGGAGAGTTTTTTTTTTATTATTCTTGCATTTTGTTTATTTTCCAATGAAATTGAAAATTGAATTTGCATAAAAATCAACGAAAATACGAATGAGGCTTCGAATGGCTGGCTACACATACTCTGACTCTAGTCTGATGCTGTTGTTCTTTCATTGGCTTGTAGCAATGGCTGGTGCTGATGCTGATGCTGGAGCTGCCTTATGTCATTCAATTTGAGCCATTCGCACAATGTTTGCAGCAGCCTTGACAAGGGGGAACTTTGTTGATTGGCAACTGCTTTTGTTCCATCAAATTGAGCGATTTAGATTTGAAGATATCATGCTGGGGACAGAAGGAGAAAAAACTCGTCGAACAATTCAGAGTATGCAAATCGAATTTCATTGGTTTTATGGGAGAAAGAATGAAATTGTCAGCAACCTCCAGTCAACCCCACAGAAACAAATAGCAAAGGAAATTGAATAAAATTGCAATAAGGGAAAGGGGAGAAAAATCACATCTACCTTATCTAGAGGGGAGGGTCGAGAAAATTACCCCTAAGAAATCAAATTGCTATTAAGACGATTGATTTCCTCCCCAAAGTCCCATTTGGCATTGAAAGAAAGAAAATTGTTCTTAATCTCCTCACTTGTGATTTGCATATAAATTTTAGGGCCAAATATTTCCCAAGTAAATCATTTTTTTCCCTTCAATCATTTTAGTTTTCGATTAGCTTTTTTTGTGTGGACTTTGAAGGATAACTTCCTTTAACGAAATCCCTTTTTCCATACCATGACATTTCATACACGATACTATTTAACATATCATGGAATGTGTTTACGACTGTTTCCGGTATTGGGTACCATGGAACTTTCTTTGTTGCTGGCTTTTATTGTGCGGCATTATTTTCCCAATGTGTCCCATCATCATCATCATCGACAGCTTCATAGACCGCTTTTGTTTGCCGTTGATAATGTTGTTGGTGTTGTCGTCGGATGATTGCATTGTTTACAAATCAAATGACATTTGAATAAATCAAAACTTTTGCTGAAATCATGTCGATTGTTAGGTGATACATGCATTTGTTTGTTGCCAACGTGCGAGTATATGTGTGATATACAATTCCCAGGACCAATAAGAATCCCAGCAAATAAAACAAGTAAAAAGGCAATAAGTTTGGCCGGGCCGAACTTTGGATATCCAGCACCTCGGGTATATATGTAAACCAAAAATGCAAATTTTGCCCATGAACATTCAAATAAGGCACAGGGGCAAACTTTTCAAATATCAATTAGTCCAGTCCGATTAAATTTTTTAAGCTCAATGATAAGGGGCCTCCTTTTTATAGCCGAGTCCGAACGGCGTGCTGCAGTGCGGCACCTCTTTAGAGAGAAGTTTTACATGGCATAGTACCTCACAAATGTTGCCAACGTTAGGAAGGGAAAACCACCGCTGAAAATTTTTTCTGATGGTCTCGCCAGGATTCGAACCCAGGCGTTCAGCGTCATAGACGGACATGCTGACCTCTGCGCTACGGTGGCCTCCTATATATGTAAACCACCTTTCGTCAAAATCCGTTGAAAAATGCATACCTTATGCCCCATAGCAGCTATATTGAAATATGTTCCGATTTGGAACAAATACAATAAGAACAAGTCATAGTTCAATTGTGTATAGTATTGGTCTTTTTAGAGGCTTTATCTAAAAATAAACGGATCTGAACCATATGCGACAAGGATGTTGAAAAGCCTAACCTAAGTCACTGTGTCAAATTTCAGTGAAATCGTATAATAAATGCGCATTTTATGGGACCAAGACTTTAAATCGACATATCGGTTAATATGGCAGCTATATCCAAATCTTAATCGATTTGGACCAAGTTGCAGAAAAATTTCGAAGAGCCTAACACAACTCACTGTCCCAAATTTTGGTGACATCTAACAATTAATGGGCCTTTTATGGGCCCAAAACCTTAAATCGAGAGATCGGTCTGTATGGCAGCTTTATGCAAATCTTGATCGATTTAGACCAAATTGCAAAAATATGTCGAGGGGCTTAACTTAACTCACTGTTCCAAATTTCGGCGACATCGGACAATAAATGCGACTGTTTTGGGCCAAAAACCTTAAATCGATAGATCGGTCTATATGGCAGCTATATTCAAATCTAAACCGAACTGAGACAAATTGAAAAGAAATGTCCAATGGTCTAACGCAACCCATTGTCCCAAATTTCGGCGACATCGGACAATAATGCACCTGTTTTGGGCCCAAAACCTTAAATCGTGAGATCGGCCTATATGACAGCTATATTCAAATCTAAACCGATCTGGACCAAATTGAAGAGGAATGTCCAAGGGTCTATAACAACTCACTGTCCTAAATTTCAGCAAAATCGGAAAATAAAAGAGGCTTTTATGGGACTAAAACACTTAATCGGCGGATCGGTCTATATGGCAGCTATATCCAAATCTAGACCGATCTGTGCCATATTGCAGAGGTATGTCGAAGAGCCTAACTCAACTCACTATCCCAAATTTCATCAAAATCGGGTAATAAATGTGGCTTTTATGGGCCTAAGACACTAAATCGGAGGATTGGTCTATATGGCAGCTATATCCAAATCTGTACCGATCTGGGTCAAATTTAGGAAGGATACCGACTGGCCTAACGCATCTCACTGTCCCGAATTTCAGCAAAATCGGATAATAAATGTGGCTTTTATGGGCTTAAGACTCTAAATCGGCGGATCGGCCTATATGGGGGCTATATGAAGATATAGTCCGATATAGCCCATCTTCGAACTTAACCTGCTTATGGTAAAAAAAAGAACCTGTGCAAAGTTTCGGCTCAATATCTCTTTTTTAAGGACTGTAGCGTGATTTCAACAGATAGACTGACAGACGGACGGACATAGCTAGATCGTCGTAGATAGGGTCGGAAATGGATATTTCGATGTATTGCATACGGAATGACAAAATGAATATACCTCCATCCTTTGGTGGTGGGTATAAAAAAAAAAGAAATTTTAACCAACTCAAAATTTTTGTTCAATAATTGCGAATATACCCATGATGATTCCTTTAAGGAACAGGGATAAATTTCTCACATATTAATGAGTGAGGTCAAGTTTAAGCTCAATAATGAGGGACCTCCCTTTTTAAGCCGAGTCGGCGAGCCGCAGTGCTACAACTCTTTGGGGAGAAGTTTTTATATGCACTGAAAACATTTTTGTTCTAATTTTAAAGATTCGAATCAAAGATTAGCAAACTTAATTTAAAGATGATCAATTTTCCAATATTTTAAGGAAACATTCACTTTGGTGAAAAATATTGTCCTTCATATCGAGGATATTTTATTTGAGATGGCAGGTTAATAAATCCATAACTTTGCATCTTGTTATTAAAGACAACAAGTAAAAGCAGCCGAATCTAATAGACCCTCTACCATAGATCGCATTTGCCCTGGATCTGTTTTTAGGCCAACAAAGGATAATGGATAAGAGTTGCTAATTGCTTGGAGCTATATCAAGTTATGGTACAATTCGGACCATAATTAAATTCAATGTCCGAGACCATAGCATAAGTAATTGTGTAAAATATCAGCAAATTTGGATAAGAATTTCGACCTATAGGGGCTCAAAAAGTAAAATCAGATGACTGGTTTATGTGGGAGCTGTATCAGGTTATAGACCGGTTCACACCATATGTGACAGGTTTGTTAAAGGTCACAGGAGAAGCCTTTGTACAAAATTTAAACCAAATCGGGTTAGAATTGCGCCCTCTAGAGACTTAAGAAGTATAATCGGGATAATGGTTTAGATGGGAGCTATATCAGATTATAGACCGATTAGAACCATACGTAGCACATTTGTTGGAAGTCATAACAAAACACCACTTGCAAAATCGGATAAGAATTGCTCCTTCTGGTAGCTCAAGAAGTCAAGATTCGAGATCGGTTTATATGCGAGCTTTGGTTCTTTGTAATAGTTATTGAAAACCGTAACAGAAAACCATGAGCAAAATTTCAGCCAAATCGTATAAAATTGCCTCTTCCAGTGGCTCAATATCTCAAATCGGGAGATCGGTTTATATTGGAACAATATAAAGTTGCAGACCGATTTGGGCAATAAAAGGGTATCTGTGCAAAATGTCGAATGGCTAGCTTTACGGACGGACGGACGTCGCTTGATCGACTTAGAACATTGGGATGATCGATCATATACAGGGTTTTTATCAGAGACGTTACAAAAGTAGACCGATAGGGTAAGCAAACGACGTCATATTTTTTGCTGCTTTTTAGTCATTTCTCTTCAGTAAGTTTTGCCATTTCATGATGGAAAGATATACGAGCCAACAACGAGTCGGAATTATTAAAATTTACTACCAAAATTCGGATTGAGTGGCCTCAACGTTAAGAGCTTCAGCGATGAGGCTCATTTCTGGCTGAATGGCTTCGTCAATGAGCAAACTATGCGTTATTGGTCAGACTGCAATCCACACGTACACCATGAATCATCATTGCATTCCGAAAAAAATTACGGTTTGGCGCGGTTTATGGGCAGGTAGCGTCATTTGGCCGTGCTTCTTCCGTGATACTCACGAACGGCATGTTACTATGAATGGGAATATCCACCGTTCAATGATAGCAAAATATTTGTGGCACGAATTGGATGATATGAACTTGGAGGACATGTGGTTCCAACAGGAGGAACCACAGATTTATGCTTGAAAAACATCTAAAATTGTGTTCAGCGTCTAGACTTCTGCAAGCGCGCCCGTGGTGTCCATGCAAAAGAAATCGAGTTCCATGCATAATAGCATCCGTTTTTGTTTTATTAAAAACACGTTGGCCGGGCCGAACTTTGGATACACACCACCTCGGGTATATATGTAAACCCCCTTTCGACACAATCCGATAAAAATTGGATAACTTATATACCCAAATTTGGCACGGACGTTAAGTGGTCTTATAAATATAAGTCGCTGTTGAATTTTGAATGTCAAATTTCAACAAAATCGGGTAATAAATAAAGCTTTTATTAGCTTCAGACCCATTATCGGCAAATCGGTCTATATGACAGCTATATCTAAATATACTCCGATCTGAACCATATTTAGGTCGGATGTCGCTTAAAATAACCCACTGTTTCAAATTTCAGCGAAATTAGGCAATAAATAAAGCTTTTATGGGCTTCAGACCCTTTATCGGCAGATCGGTCTATATGGCAGCTATATCTAAATATTGTCCGATTTGAACCATATTTGGTTCCTATGTTTCATATTTCAGCGAAATCGGGTAATAAATAAAGCTTTTATTAGCTTCAGACCCATTATGGGCAAATCGGTCTACATGACAGCTATATCTAAATATACTCCGATCTGAACCATACTTAGGCCAGATGCCGCGAGGCTTAAAATAACCCACTGTTTCAAATTTCAGCGAAATTGGGCAATAAATAAAGCTTTTTTGGGCTTTAGACCCTTTATCGGTAGATCGGTCTATATGTCAGCTATATCTAAATATAGTCCAATCTGAACCATATTCAGGTCAGATTTCGGGAAGCCTAAAAGTACACACTCTTTAAAATTTCAGTAAAATCGGATGGAAAGCTAAGTTTTTATGGGTATTAGACCCTTTACCGGAAAATAGGTCGATATAGCAGCTATATTCAAATATGGTCCGATTTGGCCCGTTCAAGAACTTAACCTAGCGTGCATCAAAAACGACGTATCTGTGCCAAATTTCAGCTCAATATCCCAATTTTTGAAATCTGTAGAGTGATTACAACAGACGGAGAGGCACACGAACATCGTTAAATCGTCTTGGAATTTTACGACGATACGAAATATATATACTTTGTAGGGTTGGAAATTGATATTTCGATGTGTTGCAAACGGAATGAATAAATAAATATACCCCCTATCCTACAGTGGTGGGTATAAAAAACATTTGTAGCGCTCTTATTGAAACCCCCGTTATATACTTTATAGGGTCGCAGATCATTATTGTGAGGTCTTACAAACGGATCGACTAGACTAGTATAGCCCCATCCTATGGTGGTGGGTATACTATATATAAATTGTTTTGCTGGGTTATTGTATACCCCATCAACGACCGATACTAAGTTGGAATTGTGATATCTGCAACACTTTAACGTTGGCGGAGCACCACAACACAATACAGAGAAGTTTTGTCATTGAACAAACAAATCGCAATGAAATGATGTTTTTGTTATTTGCTGCAGAAGCGGAAAAGCCACATACGAATTATTGACAATATTTTCAATGCCCATGTAGTTATGGCATTTTTGTTAGTATAACAAATGTATCAAGTTGTAACAATAATAATGTTTGGAAAAACTTTTTCCACAACGAAAAACTCTTGTAGCAGTCTAGGGGGAGGCAAATAAACCATCATAATTCATTTTAGATTCGAATAAAGTTAAAATTGATGGAAAATTCAAATGATGGAAAACCACCACGCAAATGTAAATTTGCCCATGAACATTCCGTTAAGGAACAGGGGCAAACTTCTCACATATCAATGAGTGCTGTCCGATTCAAGTTTTAAGCTCTATGATAAGGGGCCTCCTTTTTATAGCCATGGCATTACATGGCATAGTACCTCAGAAATGTACCAGGCGTTCAGCGTCATAGGCGGACATGCTAACCTCTGCGCTATGGTGGCCTCCAATCATCCACCACCGTAGGGCTTCAAACAAAAGTACACACAGAAAAATTAGTCTGCTGGTATCAGCAAACACTGTCTGCTGATATCAGCAGACACACTAATAAATAAAAAGTTTTGAACTTTTGAATCAATCCATTCAAAATTTTTGAACTTCGAACCAACAATTAAGGCATTTGTTATAATTTTGTAAAAAGATTTGACAATTTTGGCCGTTAAATATTTGCTCAAAGGCATATATAACAAGTTGTAGTTATTTTGTTTGCTGTTATTTATATTCTATAAAAAATTAGCAAATTGTAGAAAATTTGTAAAAATTTGAAGTTATGTTTTCAAAATTTAAAAACCGCAAAAAATGTTTGCTGTTTTAGCAACAAATTATTGCAGGCCCATTTTCAGCAGACTTTCTGCTGTTTTAGCAAACATTTTTGCTCTCTTTACTAACAAATTTTTATGAGTGGAGTGTCGGACCGGCAGGCGCTGATCGGTGGTATTGGCTCAGTAAATGGGCGCAATTCTTTTGCCGATGCAAATTTGTGGCAAATGACCAAAAACATAGAGAATGTAACCAATTTTTTGTTGACACAAAGTGAAACAAAAACCGCTACCAAAAGATCAAAAAAGAAGAACGATCTAGCCATGTCTCTCTCGCTGCAGATTCTTTTTTTTTTCCATAAGCAGGATAAGTTCAAAGATGGGTTATATTGGACTATATCTTCATATTGCCCCCATATAGACCGATCCGCCGATTTAGGCCCATTAAATCCACATTTATTAACCGATTTTTCTGAAATTTGGGACAGCGAGTTGTGTTAGGCTCTTCGACATACTTCTTCAATTTGGCCCAGATCGGTCCAGATTTGGACATATTGGATATTTATTATCCGATTTTGCGAAAATTTGGGAGAGTGAGTTGTATTAGGCCCTTCGTCATCTTCGTTCAATTTGGTCCAGGTCGGTTCAGATTTGGATATAGCTGCCATATAGACCGATCTCTCGATTTAAGGTTTTGGGCCCATAAAAGGCGCATTTATTGTCCGATGTCGCCGAAATTTTGGACAGTGAGTTATGCTGATACGCGTTCCTCAGTAAGAATAGGAAGGAATCTCTCCGAACCATTTAATACCAAACGAGGTTTCAGACTAGGAGACAGCCTATCGTGTGATCTCTTTAATATCCTGCCGGAGAAGATTATACGAGATGCAGAAGTGAATAGATATGGCACACTAATCACAAGAGAGCATATGCTACTCGCCTATGCCGACGATATCGATATCATAGGTCGGTCACTGGAAGTAGTAACTGCAGCCTTTGAAAGAATCGAAAGAGAGTCAGTGAAAATGGGTCTGGCAGTAAATGGAGATAAGACGAAATGGATGGTCTCAACTCCCAAAACACCCTGTACAACCGAGCAGATAAAGAAAATGGAGAAAGTTGGGAACCACAACTTTGAGATATTCAGTAATTTTATCTACCTCGGCACCGCCATAACCGGTTTTGAGATAAAGCGAATAATAATACTGGCAAACAGATGCTGCTTTGGATTAAGTAAGCAGTTTAGAAACAAGGCCACCTCTCGACCGACGAAGATTATACTCTACAAGACACTGATACTACCCGTGCTGTTATGTGGTTCTGAAGTATGGGTACTTGTGAAAACAGATAAGGCAGTACTTGGAGTGTTTGAGAGAAAGATTATTCGTAAAATATATGGACCAATTTGCGATAATGGAGAATTGAGGCGACGTATGAACCACGAGCTGTATGAGCTGTAAGACGACGATAGCATAGTTACACGCATCAAAATACAACGACTGCGTTGGCTAGGTCATGTTGTCAGAATGGATGAAGAAGCTCCAGCAAAGAAGTCTTTTGAAGGCAAACACGGTGGTACACGCAAACCGCGAAGACCAAAAGCCCGATGGAAAGATCAAGTTGTGGGAGACACCTCGAAACTTGGTGTCAGAGATTTTAGAATGAGCGCAGAAGATCGAGGCGCTTGGAACGCTATTTTACGTTCGGCTAGTGGAAGAAATATTCTGTCATCCTTCTTCAATTTGGCCTAAATAGGTTCAGATTTGAATATTGCTGTCATATAGACCGATCTCACGATTTAAGGTTTGAGGCCCATCAAAGCCACATTTATTATCCAAATTTGCTGAAATTTGGGACTGTGAGTTATGTTAGGCTCTTCGACAATTTTCTGCAATTTTCTTCCCAAATCGGTTCAGATTTGGGCCAAGTTGCCATATAGACCATATAGACCGATTTAAAGTCTTGTTTATTGCTAATCATTATTGAAGTGAAAGATGTACATTTATTTTCCATTTTATTTACTTGGTGTAAATGTCAAATCTTATGCATCATAGACCATTTGCTTTCTTTTGGCCAATCAGGTAAGGTGATTGTTGTTTAATCACTTTGATTCAGGCGTGGGTCATTTAGTCTTCAATTCAATTGAATTTTTGTTTTTCCCAATTTCTTTGTTCAATGACTCGTGCACCATTAATGACCAATCTTAACTTTATAAGAGGCTTAAACCAACTGCTTTGTGATAAACGAACAGCAAAGGCAGTTTATGGATAAGCTGTGACTGCAACCAGCAACAGAAACCAATCAACCACCATAAAATCCGCTTTGGGTGTTAAGGTCTTTAATAAATTTTGGCAACATAGTCACCATCAATGTCATCGGAGCAACGCCATCATCATCATCTTTGGCCGCCGCTCATCATGTGATACAATGTCGCAATGACATTTATCTTGATGAATGATCAAGAAATACCGACGACGACTACGATAGCCGTGTGGGAAACTGGGAGGAAGGGCGCGCCCATAAACTGAGCAAATGATAGTGTAAAACCAAAAGTGGCTGGCCGTCGCTCCTGTGACAGTTGACACGTGGCCCCAGTAGGACGCAGTGATTGCAATATTGATATGTCATACATGTCGTAAATATTTCTTTGTTTCTTTCATAATCATAATCGCATTGTTAACACTTTATGGTAAATTTAAAAATCCCTTTAAAGTGTTAAAATTTTTTTTTTTAAATTTCGAAAATCTTTTTCTTTTTACAGGAAGATAGACACATGACACTTCCGGTCTCCGGTTTGGCGGAAATTAGATTTTACTCAAAAGCATGCATTACAAAACCCGAAAGAGTTAAAACGCCACTAAGTCCTTGTTTCACAAAAAGGATTAAAAACCTAGTTTTTTAAGAAATCCTAAGGGTGAATGCTTATTCTTTATTGATGTTTGTTTTTACTTTACAAAGTCGGCTTTTTTTCCAGTGTCTTGGATCTCCTTGTAGCATTTCCTGTATAAATTGGTATTTGCCTTCCTCTAACAACTTCTAATAGGGGTATACTTAACAACGATTGGTATGTTAATGTGGTTAATGTGTGTGTGTGTGTGTTTACGATTATTTGTTTAACAACCAACATCTTTGGCCACTGCCAACACCCAAAAGAAAAACGGTTCTCTAAAGGACCCGCATCTCATCGAAGCGTATCTCATGCGGATGCGGCACTTTTCATTTGTCTTAAAATCTAAAAACAAAACGAAAGAAAACTCACAGATACTTGAGCTTGTCATCCGATCTCAAAAGTCATCGAGTTCAAATATTTGACCAGGTATTCATGGGCCTTTTGTCTTTCGTGGTTCAAATATTGTGGGAAGGTTTGTTTTGCCACCGTCCAACTGTGCCGCCTTGATTGCTTTTCGGCTTTTGGGTATTTAAGATTTCTTTTAGCACCTTGACAAATATTTGTCACAACAAATAATGGTCCATTACAACGAATTAATATTAGCTGATTTTCTTTCTGTTTTTAGAGGACTTTTGTTGTTCAATACAGCTGCCGATTTGTCTTTGTTAGGGAAGGGGGAAATAATTTTTTAATGAAGTTAATTAACAACAGAAATATGGAATGTTTGATGTTTTTCAAATAGATCGGCTGCTGCGATGTGTCAAAATGGACATACAATTGTTGGATTTAATAAAAGAACCAACAAGTGACTGTTAACAAAGTCTATGGTCTCTCGATCGATGGTCAGAAATCTCCAACATCGGTATTTAGAAAATTTAATGAAACTTTGAAATAGGTTTCTTCGATGGATTTCCTTTATACAACTGTCAAATAAACCTAGTTCAAGGCTTCATTAGGTTTTATGAATACGGCCGTAAAACTTCAGCGATAAGTAAGCTTAAACCCCAATAGAGATATCAGTTTTCAGATGTTCGATGAATGTTTGGGGAATATAATGAGGTTCGAGGTACTTCGACAATCTTGAAAACATCACTTCTTGACAATCTTTGTAACCCACCCACATGGATTCTGTGTAAAATTGACACAAAATAAAATTTGTTGAAAGGCATAATTTTACTCTACGTACCAAATTTCTGCCAAATCTGTTAAAAATGGTAGCTTCCAGGAACCCAATATGGATAATCGAGAGATCGGTTTATATGAGAGCAATATCGGGTTAAAGAACTATTCGGACCGTACATGCAAAATTATGGTCAAATTGGACAAATATTGCTGCTTCCAGGGGCTGAAGATGTCAAATCGGGAGACGGGGTTATATGGGAGCTATGTCAGGCTATAAACCGATTTCAACTGTACTTAGAACGGTTATTGGACGTCACAATAGAACACTACATGCACAATTTTAGTCCAATTGGATATAAATTGCGGTTTCTAGGGACTAAACATGTCTAATCGTAAATCGGTTTTGTATGGGAGCTATGCCCAAATCTGAACCGAAATGGCAAATTTGCAATCTACAACGACCTACATCAATAAGATATATCTGTAAAAAATTTCAAGCGGCTAGCTTTATGCGTTCGACCGCTATCGTGATTTCCGCAGACGGACGGAGGAACGGATGGACATGGTTAGATCGACTCAAAATGTCCAGACATTCAAGAATATATATACTTTATGGGGACGCAGATCAATATTTTGAGGTGTTAAAAACGAAACGACTAGGTTAGTATACCCCCCATCTTATGGTGGTGGGTATAAATATATTCGAAAACAGGGACCCCGATACCAGAGCTAGTGAAACAAGTAAAAAGGCAGAAAGTTGGGCCGGGCCGAGCTTTGGATACCCCTGACCTCGGGTATATGTGTAAACTACCTTCTGCCATAATCCGGTGAAAAATGCATAATATATGCCTCCATTTTGCAGGGTCATTGAGTGGTCTAATAAGTAAAAGACATTGTTAAAATTTTTTTTAAATTGAGAGATAGTCTGTATGGCAGCTAAATCCAAATCTGAACCGATCTCTGCCAAATTGAAGAGGGATGTGGAAGGACCTAACAAAACTCACTGTCCCAAATTTCGGAGAAATCGGATAATAAATATGTCTTTTATGGGCTCAAAAGCTTAAATCGAGAGATCGATCTATATGGCAGCTATTCCAAACCTTCACCGCATCTGGGCCAAAATAAAGGAGGGTGCCGAAGGCTCTATCCAATTTAGACCATACATGGCACAGTTGTTGATGGTCAAACGAAAACACTTAAAACACGTAAAATTTCAGCCAAATCGGATAAGAATTGCGCCCCCTAGATGCGCATGTATACAAAAAAAAAATAAACATAAAATTCTGAAAAATGCATCAAATTTTTATTTGAATCGATAGTACGGTCCACATAATTGAATGTTTGAATATTATTTCATGCAAATGTTCATCGTGACTTGCTAGCGATTTAAGAGAAAATAGTTTGTAAAAAGAATGAGAAAATCGCTACTGTTACAACAAGCAATACCATTTTAATACCCACCACCATAGGATGGGGGTATACTAATTTAGTCATTCCGTTTGTAACACCTCGAAATATTCGTCTAAGACCCCATAAAGTACATATATTCTTGATCGTATCGTCGTTCTGAATCGATCTAGCCATGTCCGTCCGTCCGTCGAAATCACGATAGAGGTCGAACGCGTAAAGCTAGCAGCTTGAAATTTTGCACATATACTTCATATCGATGTAGATCGTTGGGGATTGCAAATGGCCCATATCGGTTCAGATTTAGATATAGCTTCCATATAAACCGATCTCCCAATTTGAATTCTTGAGCGCCAGGTAGCCGCATTTTTTATCCGATTTGGCTGGAATTTTGCACATAGTGTTCTTTTAAGACTTCCAACAATTGCGTCAAGTACGGTTTAAATCGGTTAAGAACCTGATATATTGTAGCTCCCATATAAAACGATCTCCCGATTTGACTTCGTGATCCCTTACAAGCCGCAATTGTTGTCCAATTTGGCCAATTTTGCACGCTGTGTTCCGTTATGATTTTCAACAACTGTGCCAAATACGATCTTATTCGGTCTTTAACCTGATATAGTTCCCATATAAACCGATCTCCCGATTTGACTTCTTGAGTGCTTACAAGCCGCAAATGTTGTTAGATTTGGCTGAAATTTTGCTCGCAGAGTTCTGTTATGACTTCCAACAACTGTACCAAATACGGACCATATCCGTGTATAACCCGATATAGCTCTCAAGTAAATCGGTCTCTTGTTCATCCTTGTTCGGTTCCTAGAAGCTTTAATTTTTGCTGGTTTGACCGAAGTTTGGTTTGTAGAATAAAACAAGTAAAAGTTCGGCCGGGACGAATTTTATATACCCTCCACCATGGATCGCATTTGTCGAGCTCCTTCCACAGTATCTCTTTTTAGGCAAACAAAAGATAAATGAAAAGAATTTCCATGTTATTGGAACAATATTAAGCTATGTTTCATTTCGGACCATAATTAAATTGAATTTTGGAGACCAAAGTATAAGTCATTGTGTAAAATTTCAGCCAAATCTAGGAAAAATTGCGCACTTTAGGGGCTGAAGAAGTAAACTAGGGAGATCGGTTTTAGGGGAGCCGTATTAGGCTATAAACCGATACATACCATAATCGACACGTATATTAAAGGTCATGAGAGAAGTCATTGTACAAAATTTCAATCAATTCGGATAGGGATTGCTCCCTGCAGAGGGTCAAGAAGTTAAGACCGCAGATCGGTTTATATGGCAGCTATACCCGGATATGGAACGATTTGATCCATTCTTAGCACATCAGCTGGAAGTCATAACAAAACACCTCATGCAAAATTTCAACTAAATTGGATAATAATAGTGCCCTGTAGTGGCTCAAGAAGTCATGACCCCAGATCGGTTTATATGCCAGCTATATCAGGTTATGGACCGATTTGAACCATTCTTAACACATTGGTTGGAAGTCATAACAAAACACGTCGTGCAAAATTTCAGCCAAATCGGATAGGAATTGCGCACTCTAGGCGCTCAAGAAGTCAAAACCCCAGATAGGTTTATATGACAGCTATATCAGGTTATAGACCGATTTCAACCATACTCAGCAGAG
This sequence comes from Stomoxys calcitrans, assembly GCF_963082655.1. NCBI lineage: Eukaryota > Metazoa > Arthropoda > Insecta > Diptera > Muscidae > Stomoxys > Stomoxys calcitrans. The sequence goes on from NC_081553.1 coordinate 14,011,558, forward strand.
TTGTTAGAAGTGATACCAAAACACCTCGTACAAAGTTTCAGCCAAATCGGACAAGAATTGTGCCCTCTAGCGGCTCAAGAAGTCAAGATCCCAGATCGGTTTATATGGCAGCTATATCAAAACGTGGACCGATGTAGCCCATTTACAATTCCAACCGACCTACACTAGGTCGATGCTAGATGCTTTCGTCTTCCCAAAGATGCTTTCGTCTTCCCAAACGATCTCTATAAAATGTCATGGGAAACCAAATCTCTCGTTTTTTTCCGTGAGCCTTTTTCCGTGTGGACGTAAATTCTGAAAGCTAAAAATAAGTCAATTTCGAAATGTCTTTGGTGGTTTTAGTGACATAGAGTAACCTACTGAGGACGAAAACTGAATTTTGACATCTTATACTCCTTTGGCCCATCCTTTTACCCTTATCCATTACCCTATAATGATGTAAATGATTCAAAATTTTTAAAACTTTTGGATGTATGGTTGTTAGCTATATGCTCTCTTAGAAAACCTGAAGCTACTTATAAAAGCTTGAAGACACTTGTGTTAACCAAGCGTGAGAAAGATTTCAGTATCATGTCAGTTCCAAAATCTCCTGACCTTTTAGACAAATGAATAAATTATTGTTATTCGCAGTTAACTCTAAACAAATAGGAATTTAATTAAATTGCCCATTTTAATTAACGACAAGCCATTAACAGAAGTATATCCACCCATTCTTTATCACAGACAAGAAAAAAAAATATTCCCAAAAAATTTAATAATTGAGAACCACGAACAAAAGGCGTGTGCCATGAACTGGTGCCGGGAGGTATGCAACGAAATGCAAATAAACCCAAAGCCAAGTTGAATGGAATCGTTTAAAAAAGCACTTCACAAATAAAAACTAATTCCCGTGTTATGAATTTGTCATGCAAAACGCCCATTGACGCCCCTTAAGAGGGTGTAGAGAAGGGGAGGTTTTTATTAATAATGAGCAGCAGCGTAAAGCAGCACCACACCACTGCAGCAGCTCAGCATTATGAATTTAACCGATGATTATGAATTGCGATTTATGTTTTCTATCTTTTTTGTCTAATGTTTGCTTTTCTCACAATCGATGGACCGACCTTACCATCCTCCTCGTCATTCGCATCACTTGCGGCAGTCGCAGCATTGGAGAATCAAGAGTGGTATTCGCTGTTTTCTGAACAAATAAATCCTCAACTAAATAGTGCTAATAAAGAAAGTAATTTAGCCATTACCCAATGCAGACCATTTCATGATTATGACGATGACGAATGGGAAACTACTGGACAAGTCAAAGGTAAACACACCCAAACTATGTTTGATATAAACATATTAAAAAAAGAGGAAAAGATTCACACAATCATTAGGGCACAGTGGTTTGCAACTAATGACAATATTAGACAATTCCATAAGATAGACTAAACCAGTAAGGAAAGGCAAAAGTCGGGCGGTGCCGAATTTATAATACCTTACACCTACATTATAGGTACAAAGTGGGAACTATATCTAATTCTGAACAAATTTTGATAGACCTCAGCGGATGTTTTCGGATGGGTTAGTAAACAATACGTATTAAATTTCGAGCATATATGTTCAAAGTGTGATAAATACGGTTGACAAATGACAACATTATTGCAAAATTAGCCAAAATCTAAATCCTTTCTGCCAAATTTTGAGAGAATCGGTTAACAAATAAGCGCTTTATTGCAATATTAGTCCAGATCTGATGAACATATATATGGGAGCTATATCTAAATCTGAACCGATTTCTAGCAAACTATTTCGTAAGTGATGTGGTAGTCGTCGGGAAAAGCGCTGTACAAAATTTTGTTAAGATTGTACAATAAATGCGCTTGCAGTGATAATAGAAGTGAAAATCGGGCGATGTATATATATGTCAGCTATACCTAAGACTGGTCCGATTTCTATGAAATTCTCTCGACGAGTCATATAGAAATCTTTTCCGCCGAATTTTTAGAGAATCGATTAACAAATGAGCATTTCATTGCGTTATTACTGCAAATCGAACGAATATATATATGGAAGTTATATCTAAATCTGAACCGATTTTTTTTCAAATTCAATAGGCTTCGTCTCTAGGGCGAAGAACATACCTGTACCAAATTTGAGGACGATCGGATGAAAACTGCGACCTGCAGTTTGTACACAAATTAACATGAACAGACGGACAGACAGATAGACCGACAAACGGACAGACAGACGGACAGACAGTCGGACAGACAGACGGACAGACAGACAGACGGACAGACAGACAGACGGACAGACAGACAGACAGACAGACAGACGGACAGACACACAGACGGACAGACAGATAGACGGATAGACAGACGGACAGACAGACAGACAGCCGGACAGATAGACAGACAGACGGATAGACGGACAGACAGACGGATAGACGGACAGACAGACGGATAGACGGACAGACAGACAGACGGACAGGCAGACGGAAAGACAGAAGGACATACAGAGGAACCAACAGACGGACAAAGCTAAATCAAATCAGGCAAGATATGGCCCGGTTTGGACAACAATTAAATTATATGTTGGAGACCTGTGGAAAATGTCAACCAATTCGAATAAGAATAGCGCCCATTGGGGGCTCAAGAAGTAAAATAGAGAGATCGATTTATATGGAAGCTGTATCAGGCTATAGACCGATTCAGACCATAATAAACACGTATGTTTATGGTCATGAGAGGATCCGTCGCACACAATTTCAGGCAAATCGGATAATAATTGCGAACTTTAGAGGCTCAAGAAGTAAGGATCCCATATCGGTTTCTATGGCAGCTATATCAGGTAATTAACCGATTTTAACCTTATTTGGCACAGTTGTGTAAAGTCAAAATAAAATACGTTATGCAAAATTTCAATCGGATAAGAATTGCGCCCTCTAGAAGCTCAAGAAGTTAAGATCCCAGATCGGTTTATATGAAAGCTATATGAGGTTATGAACCGGTTTGAACCATACTTGGCACATTTAGTGGAAGTTATGACGACACACGTCGTGCAAAATTTCAGCCAAATCGGATAGGAATTTCGTCCTCTAGAGGCTTAAGAAGTCAAGACCCCAGATCAGTTTATATGGCAGCTATATCAGTTATGTACCGATTTGAACCTAACTCAGCACAGTTGTGGGAAGTCATAGCGAACACGTCGTGCAAAATTTCATTCCAATCGGATAAGAATTACGCCCTCTAGAGGCTCAAGAAGCCAATACCCAAGATCGGTTTATATGGCAGCTATATCAAAACATGGACCGATATGGCCCATTTACAATCCCAACCGACCTACACTAATAAGAAGTATTTGTGCAAAATTGCAGGCGGCTAGCTTTACTCCTTCGAAAGTTAGCGTGCTTTCGACAGACAGACGGACGGACGGACATGGCTAGATCGACATAAACTGTCACGACGATCAAAAAAATATATATTTTATGGGGTCTCAGACGAATATTTCGAGTAGTTTTGGCAGACCTCTAAAGTTATTCACCTCCGTATTTCAAAAATTTGTTGGGGCTGCGAAATCTTCGTTTGTGGTCCGATTTGGACCAAGTTCGGCACGGACATTGAGTGGTCTAATAAGCAAGTCATTGTTCAATTTTGTACAACAAAATATTGATATTTTGGTACCTATATCCAAATATAGACATAGGTCATTGTGTCAAATTTCAGCGAAATCGAACCATAAATGCGCCTTTTATGGGCTCAAAATCTTAAATCGAAAGATCGGTCTATATTGCAGCTACATTCAAATCTGGACCGATCTGAGCCAAATTAAAGAAGGATGTCGAAGGTCCTAAAACAACTCACTGTCCCAAACTTCGGCCACATTGGATAATATTGTCCAAAATTTTGGCAAAATTGGATAATAAATGTGTAAATCAAAATTGGGAAAGCTAATACTGTAGCTTAAGGATAATACTGTACCTAAATTACGGAAGTAGAAACATTTTGTGTGTGTAGTTTTATAAGGTGGCCCGCTGACGAAAGCCTTTTGAACTACGGCCTATTTAATTTATATTCCCCATGGTTAACGAAAATGTGTTAAGAAAATTGGGTCTACACAGTTGGCTACTAGCTTCATTGATATGACCACCATATGGCAGACATATCTATGAAAGAGAATTCCATCATTAACCGAATGCATTGAAAATTATTTTTCAGTAGAAAACTCCTCCCTAGTTGGTCTGAAACTGAATGCCGCCGTGGCGCAGATATTAAAGTGTTCGTCTATGGTGCCGAACGCCTGGGTTCAAAACACGGCGTGAACATCAGAAAAAATTTTCGACGGTTGTTTTCCCCCTTACTAACGCTGACTGCATTTGTGTATCCCGCCATGTTTCAACATCACTACCAAGTGGTGTCACTAAGCGGTAGGACCTAAGATGGATCCTTATTATTGAGTTTAAACTTTAATTGGACTGCACTAATTGGTATGAGAGAAATAATCTTATATCTAAATTGGTCTGGAACTACCCAAACCCACTTTGACGGAGAATGTAAATTTGTCTTTCTCTATGAGAAGAACATCATAATTATTCATGATTTTGAATTACTGTAATTTCCTACCACTGTGCAACCGCATCATAATCATTAGTGGCTGCATCGGTTTCATGCGGTATTTAGGTAAATTTAAGGGGTGATTTGGTTTGCTCTTACCGTTGGGTGTCCTCAGAAATTCCTGACGTTCCAAAATCATTTAACAAAACAAACATTGCAGACACAAATCATCCCTCTTCAACTTGTTAGCTCGTTGCCGTTTCAAGAAAGCCAAAAAACAATCTGTTTTTTCATCATCATCATCATCATCGTCGTCGTCGTTGACATTGTCAATGTGTTTCAAAGTAAAGCAGCTCAGCAATCTCCCTAAATGGCCTGAGAAAGTCAATACTTTGGGAACAATGCTAATCCGATTAGCCGATGTTCAACAAAGAGGCATGCGCACATCTATGTCAACTAAATACGTACTGCGATATTAGAAGAACAACAACCATCAGCCAAAAGATGGATAGGATGATAGACTGAAGGAAGGGTCTCACCATGGTTAGATGGATGGATGGTTGGTTGGTTGGATGGATTGGTTGTTGGTTTTAAGCAGATTAGTACTTGTTTCCCAACAGGCAGCTCAGATTGTTGATCTAGCCAAAGGAGCAAACAAAAGGTGTAGCGATGAAATTTGTCTAGAGGGGGAGACAAATTACTAAAAGACCGAATTTTGGCATAGCATATAGCTTTGACATTAATTTCCCTGAAATGTAATTTTGAAAAGTTTTTCTTTCACATTGAATTATATTGAAAAATTTTACAAAAATTTATGAACTTAACCCTAAAAATATTGTAACTACACTTTTTTTTGAAAATTTTTAAAAAAATTTTATAAAATATAAACATTATAAAAATTTTGATTTCCATGGAAAAATCTCTTGAAAATAGGTTTTCCCAGAAAATTTTGTTAAAATTATTTTTTTGGAAAAATATTTCTTTTAAAAATGATGTAAATAATTTTTTTTCAATGCTTGACATTTTTGGATCAGTTGCCGAGAAGCTTTGCCTAATTAACGGTTTCAAATTTCATTTCGAAATTGTGTAAAAAATTCAGCTTTTATGGGCTTAAGACCCTAAATCGGATGATCGATATACATGGCAGCTATGTCTAAGTATGGTTTGATCTGAACCATATTTGGGTTGGATGTGGGAAGTCTTAAAGAATCTCCCTGTTCAATTTTAACGAAATCGGATATGAAATGCAAATTTTATGGTTTTCAGACCCTACAACTGGAGATCCTATGTGGCAGGACTAAAGCAAACGTGACAGGTAAAAAGGCGTTAAGTTCGGCCAGGCCGAACTTTGGATACCTACCACTTCAGGTATATATATAAACCACCTTTCGTCATAATCCGGTAAAAATTCATAATTTATGCCCACATAGCAGCTTCATTGAAATATGGTCCGATTTGGAGCAAATTCGACACGAATATTGAGAGGTCTAATAAGAACAAGTAATTGTTCAATTTTTTAGAACAAAATATTGGTCTTTTTGGTCTGAACCATAAACAGTACGGATGCCAAAAAACCTAACATAAATCACTGTGTCAAATTTCAGCGAAATTGGATTATAAATATGCTTTTTATGGGGCCAAGACTTAAAATCGAGAGATCGGTCTACATGGCAGCTATATCCAAATCTGAACTGATCTGAGCCAAATTAACGACAAATGTCGAAGGAGCTAGCACAATTTACTGTGCCAAATTTTGGCGACATCGGACAAAAAATGCGCCTTTTATGGGCCCAAAACCTTAAATCAAGAGATCGGGCTATATGGCAGCTATATCCAAATCTGAACCGATCTGAGCCGAATTGCAGAAAGATGTCGAAGAGTATAATAGAACTCACTCACTCACAATAAATGCGACTTTTATGGGCCCAAAACCTTACATCGAAAGATCGGTCTATATGGCAGCTATATTCAAATCTGAACCTTTCTAGGCCAAATTGAAGAAGGATGTCGAAGGGCCTAACACAACTCATTGTCCCGAATTTCGGCAAAATCAGATAATAAATGTGGTATTTATGGTCCTAAGACCCCAAATCGGCGGATCAGTCAATATAGGGGCTATATTAAGATATAGTCCGATATAGCCCATCTTCGATCTTAACCTGCTTATGGAGAAAAAAAAAGAATCTGTGCAAAGTTTCAGCTCAATATCTCTATTTTTATACCCACCACCGAAGGATGGGGGTATATTCATTTTGTCATTCCGTTTGCAACACATCGAAATATCTATTTCCGACCCTGTAAGGTATATAAATTCTTGATCAGCGTAAAAATCAAAGACGATCTAGACATGTCCGTCCGTCTGTCTGTTGAAATCACGCTACAGTCTTAAAAAAAAAAAGAGATATTGAGCTGAAATTTTGCATAGAATCTCTTTTTGTCCATAAGCAGGTGAAGTTCGAAGATGGCCTATATCGGACTATATCTTGATATAGCCCCCATATAGACTGATCCGCCGATTTAGGATCTTAGGCCAAGAAAAAACACATTTATTAACCGATTTTGCTGACATTTGGGACAGTGAGTTGTATTAGGCCCTTCGACATCCTTCGTTAATTTGGCTCAGATCGGTCCAGATTTGGATATAGCTGCCTTATAGACCGATCCTCCGATTTAGGGTCTTAGGCCCATAAAAACCACATTTATTATCCGATCTTGCTGAAATTCGGGAAAGTGAGTTGTGTTAGGCCCTTCGGCATCCTTCGTCAATTTGGCTCAGATCGGTCCAGATTTGGATATAGCTGCCATATAGACCGATCCACCGATTTAGGGTCTTAGGCCTATAAAATCCACATTTATTATCCGAAATTTGCTGAAATTTGGTTCAGCGAGTTGTATTAGGCCCTTTGACATGCTTCGTCAAATTGGCTCAGATCAGTCTATATTTGGATATATCTGCTATGTAGACCGATATCTAGACTTAACGTCTTGGCCCCATTAAGGGCGCATTTATAATCCGATTTCACTGAAATTTGACACAGTGATTTGTTGAGATCGGTTTATTTTTAGATATAGCTACTAAAAAGAGCAATATTTTGTTATACACAATTGAACATTGACTTGTACCGATTAGTATTTGGTTCAAATCGGAACATATTTCAATATAAATGCTATGGGACATATAAAATGGGAAATGGGAAATCGGAAATGGATATTACGATGTGTTGCAAACGGATGGGGGTATACTAATTTCGTTATTCTGTTTGTTACACCTCGAAATATGATTTTCATACCCCAATAAGTATATATATTCTTGATCGTCATGTAATTTTAAGTCGATCTAGCCATGTCCGTCCGTCTGTCCTTCCGTCCGTGTCTGCCGTGTCTGTCGAAAGCACGCTAACTTTCGAAGGGGTAAAGCTAGCCGCTTTAAATTTTGCACAAATACTTTTTATACCCTCCACCATAAGATGGGGGGTATACTAATTTCGTCATTCTGTTTGTAACTACTCGAAATATTCGTCTGAGACCCCATAAAGTATATATATTCTTGATCGTCGTGACATTTTATGTCGATCTAGCCATGTCCGTCCGTCTGTCTGTCTGTCGAAAGCACGCTAACTTCCGAAGGAGTAAAGCTAGCCGCTTGAAATTTTGCACAAATACTTTTTATTAGTGTAGGTCGGTTAGTATTGTAAATGGGCCATATCGGTCCATGTTTTGATATAGCTGCAATATAAACCGACCTTGCGTCTTGACTTCTTGAGCCTCTAGAGTGCGCAATTCTTATCCGATTGGAATGAAATTTTGCACGACGTGTTTCGCTATGATATCCAACAACTGTGCCAAGTATGGTTCAAATCGGTCCTTAACCTGATATAGCTGCCATATAAACCGATCTTGGGTCTTGACTTCTTGAGCCTCTAGAGGGCGCAATTCTTATTCGATTGGAATGGAATTTCGCACGACGTGTTTTGTTATGATACCCAACAACTGTGCCAAGTATGGTTTAAATCGGTCCATAACCTGATATAGCTGCCATATAAACCGATCTTAGGTCTTGACTTCTTGAGCCTCTAGAGGGCACAATTCTTATCCGATTTGAATGAATTTTTGCGCGAAGTATTTCGTTATGATATCCAACAACTGTGCCAAGTATGGTTGAAATCGGTCCATAACCTGAAATAGCTGTCATATAAACAGATCTGGGGATTTGACTTCTTGAGCTTCTAGAGGGCGCAATTCCTATCCGATTTGGCTGAAATTTTGCATGACGTATTTTATTTTTACTTTCAACAACTGTGTCAAATAAGGTTCAAATCGGTTCATAACCTGATATAGCTGCCATATAAACCGATCTAGGATCTTGATTTCTTGACCCCTAGAGGTCGCAATTATTATCCGATATGCCTGAAATTTTGTACGACGGATTCTCTTATGACCATTAACATACATGTTTATTATGGTCTGAATCGGTCTATAGCCCGATACAGCTCCCATATAAATCGATGGCTCTATTTTACTTCTTGGGGCCACAAAGGGCACAATTCTTATTCGAATTGGCTGACATTTTACACAGGTATTGCTCTAATGGCAGAGCAAATCTTTTCTTATATAATTTTTTTGCCTAAAAAGAGATGCCGGGAAAAGAACTCGACAAATGCGATCCATGGTGGAGGGTATATAAGATTCGGCCCGTCCGAACTTATCACGCTTTTACTTGTTGTAGATATATCTAAAAATAAACCGATCTGAACCATATACGACACGCATAAGTCGTAAAGCCTAACATAAGTCACTGTGTCAAATTTCAGTGAAATCGGATTATAAATGCGCCTTTTATGGGCCAAGACTTTAGTTGAAGGGCTTTCCCAACAATCTACATCAATATAAAGTATCTGTGCAAAATTTCAAACGGCTATTTCTATGCGTTCGACGGCTATCATGGCTAGATCGACTCAGAAAGTCGAAACGATGAAACGATATATATACTTTACGGGGTCTTAGACGTATAATTCGAGGTGTTACAAACGGAGTGACTAGATTACTACACCCCAATCCAATAGTCGTGAGTATAAAAGTTAAACACATAAAATCGCTCCTATGTGTAAGGCTATTTCGCGTCTTTAACTTCAGTTCGCTGTTGTCTTCTCCCAAGTTCAATTTGCTAACTTTCAACGATATTTTGACCTTCATTTTAGATTTTTGTCTTTAATAACAAGACCATTTAAAATAAAAAATCCTTAATATGAAGGACAATATTTTTCACCAAAGGGTAGGTTTCTTGGTTGGAAAATTGATCATCTTTAAATTAAGTTTGCTAATCTTGGGCTCAAATCTTTTATTTAATTTTTTACGATAATGATACATTGGTGCATCAATTCTCAACATCTTTTTCTATTAGTGTATGGACATGGGCGTGATAAAGTCCGCACCATATTCTTTAGCGTACCCTAACCTAAATTTGACTATGTCTTATACTGAGAATATTTTTGACTATCAAAAAAAAAATATTTTTTTTCGAAATTTTGTCATTTTGATACTCCCTCTTGTTCTCAAATTCCACGCCCATGTCTATAAATAACAATGTCTTTTGTAGAGAAGTTATTTTGGGTAATTGCTTGTTTTGTGATTTTCAATGATGCTACTGATATGGGAAACTTAGGAAATTAATCCAGTTATTATGCCAGTTACTGGTGCCATGGATAGAACAGATATCTTCAACTTTTCCTCTCTCCTGCTACTTTTTTCTAAGGAGGGACTCATAAGTCAGGGGGTTATTTGCTTGCCCGTGTGCATTGCTATTCGTTTGGCAATGGTGCGATTGTGCTAACGAACGAATTATCAAAACCCTCAGGGAGTGTGAGTGTGTACTCCTGGCCATGGCCATCATGTATGGCAATTGTTTTGGTTGCATAGACACGCGTTGCTACTTAGTCCAAATGTAAATGATATTTATTTGATTATTTCTAAGCGTGTTGGTTGCCGACAAATAAATTTATAAAAAAAAGGAAAATAAACAAATCTGGGTGTAAGTAGCCTGTGGCATTTAATTAGATTTACATGAGCTTAGCTTATTAAAAATAATCTATTTTGCCTTCATAGGTTCATCGGGCCTCGTGGGTAACCCTTGACATGGGAATTATTTGCATAACTGATGTCATTCGAGGTAAGCTGAAAGATGGATGTGTAGGCTCAACGAAGATATTAAAATATATGAAGGCCAGTTTCAGCTTTTTTTACTCAAGCAGCTGCTCTTTTTGGTTGTTGGTGTGTGTTGAGCATTTTTATTTTAAACCTAATTCATCAAAAAGGACACTCCATTAACAGCTAGCTAACGAATGACAGTTTAACATAATTTTATGATGGGAGAATATATGCAAAATGTATTTCTTATTGGGCGATGGCGAAGCAGTGGAATCACTAACAAGTGATCCTTATAATAGAGGAATGTACTTTTGTCTTATACTAGCTGAACCGAGCACGCTCCACTGCTCCTTCTTTTACCGTATGTTCAACAAAATTATCCTTTGAATACTTATTTCGACAAATAAAGAGCTTTTAGTGAAATAGCATAAGTGTGAATCCCACTGAACTGAATCCCATATGAGCTTTACTGGACTACGAATTCGCTCGGAGGGCTTAATGTAACTTAAGTTTGGATGTTAGATGTACTCCATTCCTAAAAGGCTTTATTTCCGCTCGACATTCTCATGATGTTCGATTTAGAGGTGTGTTCGGGAGTGATGTGGTCCCCCAGTCACTTGGCCCTGAAAAAAATATCACCAACGTGCTCTTCTCTCAAATATCATTTATTTAAACCCCATATTGCCATTGGTTTAAGAAGAGTTTACAGAAAGAGGCGTTCCCCAAACCCTTTGCCCCAAAATTGGTCATCAAATTCGTTTTCTAATCTCAAATCCCTTTCATTTGAGCCACATATTGGCATGGTCGATAAAATTTTTCCCTTTGGGGGGTGTTTCGGGGAAGGGGCGGAGCCCCAAATACAATACATGGTCCCACATTTGGATATCAGATTCCTATTCTACTCCCAAATACCTTTATTTGAGCCCCATATTGCGGTGGTCAGTAAATAATAGATGTTTGTGGTGTATTTTGGGAAAGGGGTAGACCGCCAGAAAATTGGTCCCGAAAGTGGGCATCAATTTCATGCACTACTTCCGAAAACTTTTCATATCACCCCTACATTGGTAGGTAAATATGTCCGATTTAGGGGTGTTTTGGGGGTGGGTTGGTCTCGTTATGGGGTTTGGGCCCTAAAAACATTCTATATCGAGCTCCACTGTCTTGAAGACCCAAATTGTCTTGGTGAGCAAATACGTCCTATTTGGGGGTTGTTATGGAGGTGGAACGTCCCCTAGACAGTTGGTGCCGAATGTTGCTATCAGATTCGTGGTCTACTCCCAAATACCTTTCATTTGAGTCCCATATTTCCATAGTCGGCATAGGTGGTTCCACATTTGGATATCAGATTTGTATTCTACCCGCAAATACCTTTCCTGTTTGAGGGGTGTTTTGGGGAAGGGGTTGTCCCCCAAACACTTGGTCCGATAATTGTATATCAGATGCGTCTTCTATTCCTTAATTCCTTTAATTTGAGTCCCATATTGTCGTGGTTGCTCTAAAAATATATATCTGGCAGATTCTGGGGGTGGGGCGGCGTCCCCAGGTACCTCATTCGAAATTTGGATAGCAAGTTTTTATTATACCCTCCACCGTAGGATGGTGTATACTAATATCGTCATTCTGTTTGCAACACCTCGAAATATACGTCTGATACCCCATAAAGTATATATATTCCTGATCGTCGTGTCATTTTAAGTCGATCTTGCCATGTCCGTCCGTCTGTCCTTCCGTCCGTCCGTCTGTCTGTCGAAAGCACGCTAACTTTTGAAGGAGTAGAGCTAGCCGCTCGAAATTTTGTACAAATACTTTTTATTAGCGTAGGTTCATGTTTTGATATAGCTGCCATATAAACCGATCTTGGGTTTTGATTTCTTGAGCCTTTAGAGGGCGCAATTCTTATCCGATTTGACTGAAATTTTACACATAGTGTTTTGATATCACTTCCAACAACTGTGCGAAGTATGGTTCAAATTGGTCTTCAATCTGATATAGCTGTCATATAAACCGATCTTGGGTCTTGATTTCTTGAGCTTTTAGAAGGCGCAATTCCTATCCGATTTGGCTGTAATTTTAATGCGAAGTATGGTCCAAATCGGTTCATACCCCGACATAGCTGACATTTAAACCGATCTGGGATCTTGAGCCTCTAGAGAGCGCAATTCTAATCCGATTTGGCACAGATTTTGTACAACGGCTTCTCCCATGGCCTTCAACATACGTGCAATATGGTCTGAATTAATCTATAGCTTGACACAGCTCCCATATAAACCGATCTCCCGATTTTGCTTCTTGAGCCCCGAATCGGACTATAACTTGATATAGCTCCTCCTCCTGATCCGCCAATTTTCATTATTCTTTGTTTGCCTAAAAAGAAAGAACTCGACGGACGTGATCCATGGTGGAGGGTATATAAGATTCGGTCCGGCCGAACTCAGCAGGCTCTAACTTGTTATTTTTTTACCCACCACCAAAGGGTGGGACGATCTAAGACGATCTAGTCATGTCCGTCCGTCTGTCTGTTGAATTCGAGCTACTGTCTTTAAAAATAGAGATATTGAGTTGGAACTTTCTATAGATTATTTTTTTGTCCATAAGCAGGTTAAGTTCGAAGATGGACTATATCGGACTATATCTTGATATAGCCTCCATATAGACCGATCCGCCGATTTAGGGTCTTAGGCCCATAAAACCCGCATTTATTATCTGATTTTGCTGAAATTTGGCACAGTGACTTGTGTTAGGCCCTTTAACATCCTTCTTCAATTCGCCCCAGATCGGTTCAGATTTGGATATAGCTGCCATATAGACCAATCCTTCGACTTAGGGTCTTAGACCCATAAAAGGCGCATTCATTATCCTATTTTGCTGAAATTTAGGGCAGTTCGTTGTGTTACGCCCTTCGACATATTTCTTCTATTTGGCCCAGATCGGTCCAGATTAGGATAAAGTTGCCATATAGACCGATCTCCCAATTTAAGGTCTTGCGCACATAAAAGGTGCATTTATTGTCCGGTTTTGCAAATCTTGGGACAGTGAGTTAAGTTAAGCCCCTTGACATATTTCTGCAATATTGTACAGATCGGTCCAGATTTGAATATACCTGCCATATAGGCAGGTATTGTCCGATTTCGCCGAAATTTGGCACAGTGACCGATGTCATATAGACCGATATCTCGATTTACAGTTTTGGCCCCATAAGAGGCGCATTTATCATCCGATTTCAGAGAAATTTGACACAGTGACTTATGCTAGGCTTCTTGACATCTGTGTTGTATATGGTCAGATGGGTTGTCTTTTAAATATAGCTACTAATAAGACTAATATTTTGTTATACACAATTGAACAATGACTCTACTTATTGTATTTGTTAGTATTTGGTCGAAATCGGAACATATTTCGATATAGCTGCCTTGTGTTTTGGGATATTAGAAATTCGGCCCGGCCGAAGTTAACGCCTATTGCTTGTAAATATGTTAATTTTTATATAGATTTTTCAAAAAAAAAAAAACAAGTAAAAGCGTGCTAAGTTCGGCCGGGCCGAATCTTATATACCCTCCACCATGGATCGCATTTGTCGAGTTCTTTTCCCGGCATCTCTTCTTAGGCAAAACAGGATATAAGAAAATATTTGCTCTGCTATTAAAGGGATATCAATATATGGTCCGGTTTGGACCACAACTAAATTATATGTTGCAGACCTGTGTAAAATGTCAGCCAATTCGTATAAGAATTGCGCCCATTGGGGCTCACGAAGTAAAATAGAGAGAACGATTTATATGGGATCTGTATCGGGCTATAGACCGATTCAGACCATAATAAACACGTTTGTTAATGGTCATGAGAGGATCCGTCGCACAAAATTTCAGGCATATCGGATAATAATTGCGACCTCTAGGGGTCAAGAAGTCAAGATCCCAGATCGGTTTATATGGCAGCTATATCAGGTTATGAACCGATTTGAACCTTATTCTACACATATGTTGAGAGTAAGAATAAAATACGTTATGCAAAATTTCAGCCAAATCGGATAGGAATTACGCCCTCTAGAAGCTCAAGAAGTCAAATCCCCAGATCTTTTTATATGACAGCTATATCAGGTTATGAACCGATTTCAACCATACTTAGCACAGTTGTTGGATATCATGACGAAATACTTCGTGCAAAAACTCATTCAAATCGGATAAGAATTGTGCCAACTAGAGGCTCACGAAGTCAAGACCCAAGATCGGTTTATATGGCAGCTATATCAGGTTATGAACCGATTTAAACCATACTTGGCACAGTTGTTGGGTATAATAACAAAACACGTCGTGCAAAATTTCATTTCAATCGGATAAGAATTGCGCACTCTAAAGGCTCAAGAAGTCAAGACCCAAGATCGGTTTACATGGCAGCTATATCAGGTTATGGACCGATTTGAACCATACTTGGCACAGTTGTTGGATATCATAACAAAACACGTCGTGCAAAATTTCATTCTGATCGGATAAGAATTGCGCATGCTAGAGGCTCAAGAAGTCAAGACCCCAGATCGGTTTATATGGCAGCTATATCAGGTTATGGACCGATTTCAACCATACTTGGCACAGTTGTTGGATATCATAAGAAAACACGTCGTGCAAAATTTCATTCCAATCGGATAAGAATTGCGCACTCTAGAGGCTCAAGAAGTCAAGACCCTAGATCGGTTTATATGGCAGCTATATCAAAACATGGACCGATATGGCCCATTTACAATACCAACCGACCTACACTAATAAGAAGTATTTGTGCAAAATTTCAAGCGGCTAGCTTTACTCCTTCGGAAGTTAGCGTGCTTTCGACAGACAGACGGACGGACGGACGGACGGACAGACGGACGGACATGGCTAGATCGACATAAAATTTCACGACGATCAAGAATATATATACTTTATGGGGTCTCAGACGAATATTTCGAGTAGTTACAAACAGAATGACGAAATTAGTATACCCCCCATCTTATGGTGGAGGGTATAAAAATGGGAGTCATTTGTGAGGTAAAATTAAAATTGTCGGTGATTGAAATTCGAAGCGGAAGGCTGTGTCCGCTAGTATATGGCTGTTTAAACTTAAAGACAAGTAAAAATATGTTATGTTCGGCCGGGCCGAATCTTGGGTACCCACCAACATGGATTCTACTAAAAATGTACACAAACTGAATTTAGTTGAAGGGCATAATTTTACTTAAGGTACTGCCAAACCAGTCAAAAATTTAAGCTTCTAGGAGCAGTAGAAGGCTAATCAGGAAATGGATTTATATGGAAGCTATTTTAGATTATGGATGGTATAACAAAAAATTCGTGCAAAATTTTAGTTCGGCTAAAAATTGCTGCTTCTAGGTGTTCAAGAATTCAAATCGGGGGATCGGTTACACGGGTACCATACTTGACACGATAGTTGGAAGTTGTAACAGAACACTAAGTGCAAAACTTTAGCCTTATTGTATAATAATTGCTTGTTTTTGGGGATCAAGAAATTCAAGTCGAAGGACATTATATGTAAATGGAAACTGTGTCCAAATCAAAACCCATTTGCAGTCGTCAACGACCTTCATCAATAAGCAGTATGCGTGCAAAATTTCAAGTTAACTTTTTTTTCGTTCGACCGATATATCGTAATTTCCATAGACGGATGCACGGAGATGGCTAGATCAACATAGAAAAACAAGACGATCAATAATACATATACTTTATGGGGTCCCAAATCAGTATTTCCATGTGTTATAAACGGGATGACTAGATTAGTATACCCCTACCCTTATCCTTTCGGCATCTAGTCTCCTTCTTTGCGTTGCAACAAATCCACAAAGTTAAAATATATACCCTGTTCCACAGTTATGGTGTATGGTATATTTTTTAGCAAAAAAGCAAATATTGATATGATGGCTTTGGTGTTTACAATATCTTGAGATATGAAATAGTTAAACTGGTGCTCTATTTTAAATGCTCTCAGCCAATGGGTAGGGTGTCCAATGAGTATGAATCGAAATGGTCCTCAGACTACTTTGTATTTCCTTTACACAATCTTTGACCCTTCTACTGTCCGCATAAAAACTTTATCTCCAGTTTATGACAATTTCTCTGCATCTCATTGTTTCTTCGCCCTCAAATTCTAGCATTGCAAAAGATTCTGCGGTCAATTGGAAATACTTCTTTCTCGATTCATGAATGGCTGATTTGAATAAAATTTCTCAACTTGCAAATACGGTAGCTACCTCAGCTGAAGCTATTCAAAATTGACATTTTTCCACTAAAAATCGAACAGTTCACAAAGCAACCAAGTAAACATTCAAACATCCAAACGTCCAACCATCCAACGTACAACATGTCACTTAGGAGACACGTCAAACGCACCACGAAATGTAAAATGTCTTTGCCGTGAGTGAAACTTCTTTGTTGACGAGTTTCGTTTGGCTGCCATCACTTCCAGCCCCTGTCCTCATTCACAGGGTCTGTTGCTTTGGACTTGGTTGTTGGTAAAAAGGAGCACAGACAGAGCCATAAAAAAAGCCTCAAATGCAAATTATATTGTTAAAACCGTGCGTTATATCAACACATTCAACACGATCTTGAGTTGAGATTGCATAAATTTATTAAAATGAAAAATGATGAAAAAATGCCAAAAGACACCACATCACAGTTACTCGAGGAGGGAGAAAATACAAGTAGACATAAATCTGACAGCGGCATTCGTGATTGGCAGTAAAATTGTCAGTGTATTTCGATTTTCCAAAGTAATGAAAAATGTTATAATTGTGGTAAAACAGATGCATAGGGATATGTGACAGTGTTAACCTGTTAGAATAAAGAAACATTAGATTTAACACAATAAGGATGTTGGATATATCGGTCCCCCCATGTTTGGTATAAATATCTCAACTTTTCAATATAGACACTGTAAAACCTGACATCTTGATGTGAATTCTATTATGCAGTTTGTTTTTATTCATTGTACAGGGGAAGAGTATGTACATTTTAATGCTAGGATTATTCTGATGCTCAAAATTGAAGTGCTAAAACTAGCGCAGCAGCGGTGCACTAACGTAAGCAGGTGCTACCTCTTTCACTTCATAGTTGCACTCCTGCGTGGAAGTATTTTTTGTGTGGTTTTGGCAAGAAATTTAATGAACGCTAGAACATGCTACGATTTTAAGTATACACTTTCAATATCGCCACTGTAAAACCTGATATCCTGATGAGAATCCTATTACGCTTTTTTTTACAGTGGCTATATTGAGTGTAGTACATACCATACATCTACAATTCTTACATACCATCCACCTTGAATTGCAAGGTACAAGTTCTTTGAATGACTTATACAGGAGCTTTAGAATGTTATGGACCTATATTGGCCGTACTTATTATCATGGCTGTTAGAAGTTATAAAAAAATCCCACATTCAAAATTTTAGCAAAATCGGCTAGTAAATGTGTGTGAGGTTCAAGAAGTCAATTCGGCCGATCGGTTTATATGGGATCTACATCAAGATATGAACTGATTAAGATTATACTTAGCGTAGATTTTAGAAGTCGAAACAAAACTCTACGTTCAGAATTTCAGTCTAATCGCATAGTAATTGCATCCTGTAGAGGCTCAAGAAGTCAGATTGGGAGATCGGTTCATATGCGAATTATATGAGGTTATTATTCGATTGAAACTATACTTTATATGGTCGTCGGAAGTCATAGCAAAACATTTATTGGAAAATTTCATTAATTGCGCCGTCTAGAGGCTTAAGAAATCAAATTTGTAGAACGGTTTAGATGACAGCTATATCAGGTTATGGACCGATTTGAACCATACTTATCACGGTAGTTGGAATTCATTACAGAACACTTCGAGCAATATTTCATCCAAATCGGATAATAATTGCGCCTTATAGAGGTTCAAGAAGTCAAATTGAAAGATTGATTTAAATGTGGTATGGGGGTGATCCGCTGGGTACTTGAACCCAAATTTTAATACCATATTCGTTTCCTGGTCTCCAATATCTTTCATTTGATACCTTTGTTGTGCCCATCGCACCACTTTCGGTTTAGGGTGGAGTTTTTGGGGTAAGGGGGAGGGTCCGCCTCCACCCGATATCTAAAAATCATATAGCCTATGTTTCCTTTCAGACAAACGTACACAATCTATGAACATTTTAAGAAAATCGGTTCACCTAAGTATCATATAGTCATAATGGGTCTAATAGCGTTTTTGAGGCATGGAGTGACCCCTTATACTTCGATCTGATTTTGTATGCCCGATTCGAAATTTACCCCCGAATACCTTTCATTTGAGACCTATATTGAAATGAAAGTCCGATATGTCTGTTTGGGGGAGTTTTGGGGTTGGGGCGGACCGATCGGTACTTAGACTCAAATTTTAATACCATATTCGTATGCTACTCTCCAATATCTTTCATTTGATATCTATATTGTCTCGCTCGGTCCACTTTTGATTTTGGGTTGTGTTTTGGCATAAAGGGGGAGGGTCCGTTCCCCTTTCGGTATCGATCGATATCCTTCCAGACCAATCTACACAATATGTGAAAATTTTGAGAAAACCGGTTCTGCCGTTTTGTCAGTCTACACGGAACAAACAAACCGAGTCCCATATATACGTGATTGGCTAATGTGCCCATTTTTGTGGGGGTGGGCATGAATTTGTTTGCCAGATTCGTTATCTACTTCCGCATACTTTTCATTTCATACCCATATTGTCCTTATCGGTCCACTTTTGATTTTGGCAGGTGTTTTTGGGGTAACGGTGGAGGGTTCGGCCCCTTCCGTTATCAATAAATTATAAAGCCTATTCATACTTCCTGACCATATTCGTAATCTTCTCCCAAATACCTATTTTAAGGAGTTTTGGAGCTGGGACGGTTCCCAGGTACTTGGACCCAACTTTTATTATGAAATTCGTACTCTTCTCTTGAATACTTTCATTTGAATCTCATGTTGTCCTGATCGGTCCACTTTTATTTTTGGATTGTACTTTTGGGCTAAGGGGAAGGGTCCGCCCCCTTATGATATCAAATAATTGTAAAGCCTATGTTTCCTTCCAGACCAACCTACACAATCTGTGAACATTTTTAGGCAATCGGTTTAGCCGTTTTTATACCCACCACCGAAGGATGGAGGTATATTCATTTTGTCCATCCGTTTGCAACACATTGAAATATCCATTTCCGACCCTATAAAGTATATATATTCTTGATCAGCGTAAAAATCTAAGACGATCTAGACATGTCCGTCCGTCTGTCCGTCTGTCTGTTGAAATCACGCTACAGTCTTCAAAAATAGAGATATTGAGCTGAAACTTTGCACAGAGTCTTTGTTTGTCCATAGGCAGGTTAAGTTCGAAGATGGGCTAAATCGGACTGTATCTTGATATAGCCCCATATAGACCGATCCGCAGATTTGGGGTCTTAGGCCCATAAAAGCCACATTTATTATCCGATTTTGCTGAAATTTGGGACAGTGAGTTGTGTTAGACCCTTTGACATCCTTCGTGAATTTGGGTCAGGTCAGTCCAGATTTGGATATAGCTGCCATATAGACCGATCCTCCGATTTAGGGTTTTAGGGTCATAAAAACCACAGATTTGGATATAGCTGCCATATAGACCGATCCTCCGATTTAGGGTTTTAGGGTCATAAAAACCACATTTATACCCGATTTTGCTGAAATTTGGTACAGTGAGTTATGTTACGCTCTTCGACATCCTTCATCAATTTGGCCCAGATCTGTTCAGATATGGATAAAGCTGCCATAGAGACCGATCATACGATTTAGGGTCTTAGGCCCAAAAAAGCCACATTTATTATCCGATTTTGCTGAAATTTGGGACAGTGAGTTGTGTTAGGCCCTTCGTTAATTTGGCCCAGATCGGTTCAGATTTGAATATAGCTGCCATATAGACCGATCTCTCGGTTTTAGGTTTTGGGGCCATAAAAGGCGCATTTATTGTCTGATTTCGCCAAGATTTGGGAAAGTGCGTTGTGTTAGGCTTTCCGACATTTTTATGCAACTTGGCCTAAATCGGACCAGATTTGGATATAGCTGCCATGTAGACCGATATTTCGATTTAAAGTCTTGGCCCCATTCAGGGCGCATTTATAATCCGATTTCACTGAAATTTGACACTGTGACTTATGATAGGCATTTCGACATCCGTGTCGTATCGGTTTATTTTTAGATATAGCTACTGAGACGACCGATATTTTGTTATACACAATTGAACTTTGACTTGTACCGATTAGTATTTGGTCCAAATCGGAACATATTTCGATATAAATGCTATGGGACATAAAGTATGCAATTTACATCGGATTTTGATGAAAGGTGGTTCAAGGTGGTGGTTATCCAAAGTTCGTCCCGGACGAATTTAACGCCTTTTTACTTGTTTAATAAAAGATCTATGCAACATGAAACAAAGTTATTTGCAAATAAAAACCATTTATTACAGCACATAAGTACTTTATGAATTTAGCTAAAATTTTAAATCGATGTTTGTATTGTGCACAACTTTTTATCAGTGGCGATATAAATGTCCTGGTTGCAACCGAAAATTTCCCTAGTGGTGCATACTTAGCTTTCCTTGGTAAATATTTGCATTTATATGCAATATTCTTAACACTTTAAAAAGTCTAAAAGTAATTTCCTTTCCACCTAAGGATTTTTGAATAATTTTCCTTTATCGCGGAATGAAACACGCAAAAAATCCACTTTTTTATTTAAATTATAGTTAAATTTACCCAGTGCTAGGGCGTATTTCTTAACATTTAAGTCAACTTAATTTTATTAACCATCATCATTAAAGTTGATGTTTCCTTAAATGCAAATCGTGTAAATGGTTTTTGATGGACCACCTCTACTGCCGCAGCAGCCATAAAAGCACCACCATCCGCATATCATCTGCAGCTCGAAAGGATCTCCCAGGAGAGAAATAAGAAAAAGAAGGCGTTATAAAAATCTAGCCAAAATGAAATCACAAAAGATTTACATTAATTTGCAATTATTCATGCTGAGCTTTATTGGCACAAACGATTTTCCTTGTTGGAAGGCGCAACACAAAGGCATTCTATGTCGCAACACCACCATCACCACCACCACCTCCTGCGACAACCAAGAAAAGCATATTTTTCTTAGTGGCAGCAGCAACAAGAGACACCATCTGCATAAGACTCCTCCTCCTTGACACACACACGCACACACACACATCCTGTGAAACAACTGCCACGAGTCTTCCCAAGAGATTTATGGGGAATTTTCATTGGGCGGTTGTAAATAAAGTGTAATAAAAATTTTCAACTTAAGACGTTAGAAAAATTATTTTATGCAAATTACTCTAAAAACGAAATGCCAAAAGATGAAACTCATAAAAAAGGCGACGAGGAAAAATGTAATGCAAAATATGTAATAAAAACGCCAGAAGACAGACATCCACCCAACAAAGCTAAAGTAGAGCAATGCTGCAAGTAGCAATGAATTTTTTTGGCTTGCGGTTGTGAATATGAAAAGGCATAAAAATTACTTGAGGAAAATTTCATTTTTATAATAATTTTTCAAGTGAAAACGGAGATGATTTTCTTGTTTTTATTTTTGGGTTAGATGAATGTTTTTTTTTTTCCTTTTTAAAGGTGAGAAGTCATTATTCATGAGTGAGCGCTGCAAAATGAAATTGTCTGATGCATGGATTAGTGTATGTAGTGAGCCAAAGACGAAGCTTGGTTTTAATTTAGATATTCCAAAAAGGAAATACGCTTGGAATGATGTGGAATCTTATTTGCATGATACGTACATCCCTTTAACTTGATTGAATTGGAATGGTGGAGGAATGCTTTGAATTAGGCAATTGTTTGGGAAATGGCAAAAATGCAAATAAATTTATGGATCCCAAATTTTCTTGCAGTGTAAATATTCTTTAAAATATTTTAATTGTGGCTAATTAATTAATCTAGATAAAAAAGTGTTAAGTCATATTAAGATTACAACATTTTTGGGCTTTGCAAATATACACCAAATCTAGTTATAACCACCACCATAGGGTAGGGGTATACTAATCTACTCATTCCGTTTGTAACATCTGGAAATATTGATCGCCGGCCCTTTGAAGTATTGGGTTGCCCAAAAAGTAATTGCGAATTTTTTAAAAGAAAGTAAATGCATTTTTAATAAAGCTTAGAATGAACTTTAATCAAATATACTTTTTTTACACTTTTTTTCTAAAGCAAGCTAAAATTAACAGCTGATAACTGACAGAAGTAAGAATGCAATTACAGAGTCACAAGCTGTGAAAAAAATTGTCAACGCCGACTATATGAAAAATCGGCAATTACTTTTTGGGCAACCCAATATATATATTGTAGATCGTAGGGACATTCTGAGTCGATCTAGCCATGTCCATCCGTCTGTCGAAGTCACGATAGCGTTCGAATGACTAAAGATATCCACTTGAAATTCTGCACCGATACTTCACAGAAAACAAAAAAAAAAAAAAAATGTCGGTGTCAATCTAGAATTTTATTGAACCAACTAATTTTTAATTGAAACTGTTTTAATCACAAAAAGTACAAAGGAATTAAGTTCGGCCGGGCCGAACTTTGGATACCCATCACATCGGGTACATGTGTAAACCACCTCTCATTAAAATCCGGTGAAAATTGCATACCTTATGTCCCATTGCAGTTTTATCGAAATATGATCCAATTTGGACCAAATACTAATAAGTGTATAACAAAATATTAGTCTATTTAATAGATATATCTAAAAATGATCCGATCTGAACCATATACGACACGGATGTCCAGAAGCTTAACATAAGTCACTTGTCAAATTTCAGTGAAATCGGATTATAAGTGCGCTTTTTATGATATCGGTCTATATGGCACTTTATCCAAATCTGGACCGAGTTGGACCGAGTTGCAAAAATATGTCGAAGGGCTCAACTCAACTCACTGTCCAAATTTCGGCGACAACGGACAATAAATGCGCCTTTTATGGGCCCAAAAATCAAATCGAGAGATCGGTCTATATGGCAGCTAGATCCAAATCTGGACCTATTTGAGCCAAATTGACGAAGGATGTCGGAGGGCCTAACGTAACTCGCTGTCCCAAATTTCAGCAAAATCGGATAATAAATGTGGCTTTTATGGGCCCAAAACCCTAAATCGGGGGATCGGTCTATATGAGGGCTATACCAAGACCGAAATAGCCCAACTTCGAACTTAACCTGTTTATGGACAAAAAAGGAATCTGTGCAAAATTTCAGCTCAATATCTCTATTTCTAAAGACTGTAGCGTGATTTCAACAGACAGACGGACGGACATGGCTAGATCGTCTTAGATTTTTACGCTAATCAAGAATATATAAATTTTTAGAGTCGGAAATGGATATTTTGATATGTTGCAAACGGAATGACAAAATGAATTTACCCCCATCCTTCGGTGGTGGGCATAAAGAGGTTTTGAATTTTTTGAAAATTCCCATTAATTTCTATATTTGATACACAGATGTTTATATTGCTGCCATATAAACTGATATTGCTGCCATATAAACTGATCTCCCAGGTTGACTCTCTGTGCCTCTTGCCGGTGCAATTATTATTCAATTTGCTAAAATTTTCGAAGTGATATTTTTCAATGAATAACTTCATATGGCTTATATATATTTGAAAAAGTAATTCAAAGAACTTGGTCAATGCGATCTATGGTGGAGGGTATATAAAATTCGGCCCGGCCTAACTTAGCACGCTTTTACATGTTATACCCTCCACCATAGGATAGGGGGTATACTAATTTCGTCATTCTGTTTGTAACTCCTCGAAATGTTCGTCTAAGACCCCATAAAATTTGTATATTGTCGATCGTCATGACATTTTAAGTCGATCTAGCCATGTCCATCCGAGTGTCCGTCCGTCTGTCTGTCGAAAGCACGCTAACTTTCCAAGGAGTAAAGCTAGCCGCTTGAAATTTTGCACAAATACTTCTTATAACTGTTGGTCGGTTGGGATTGTAAATAGGCTATATCGGCCCACGTTTTGATATAACTGCCATATAAACCGATCTGGGATCTTAACTTCTTGAGCCGCTAGAGGGCACAATTCTTATCCGGTTTGGAGGAAATTTTGCACGAGATGTTTCATTATGACTTCCAACAATTGTGTTGAGGATGGTTCAACCCGGTCCATAACCTGATATAGCTGTCATATAAACCTATCTTGGGTCTTGACTTCTTGAGCCTCTAGAGGGCGCAATTCACATCCGATTTGACTGAAATTTTGCACGTAGTGTTCTGGTGGCATTTAGAACCACTACGCTAAGTATGGTTTAAATCGGTCCATGTTTTGATATAGCTGCCATATAAGCCCATCTTGGGTTTTGATTTCTTGAGCCACTAGGGGGCGCAAATCTCGTCCGATTTGACGAGATTCACATCAGTTTATAATCTGGTATAGCTGTCATATAAACCTATCTGAGGTCTTGACTTCTTGAGCGTCTTGAGTGCGCAATTCCTTTCCCATTTGGCTGTAATTTAACACGTGATGTTTTGGTATTACTTCCAACAACTGTGTTAAGTATGATTCAAATCAATTTATAATCTGGTATAGCTGCCATATAAACCGATCTTGGATCTTGGCTTCTGGAGCCGCTGGAGGACGATTTGGCAGAAAGTTTGTACAACGGCTTCTCCCATGACCTTTAAACATACGTGTCCAATATGGTCTGAATCGATCAATAGCTTGATACAGCTCCCATATAAACCTATCTCCCGAGGCGCAATTCTTATCCGAATGAAATGAAATATTACAATGTTCAGCACTCATTTATGGTCCGAATCGGACTATAACTTGATATAGCTCCAATAGCATAACAGTTCTTATTCAATATTCTTTGTTTGCCTAAAAAGAGATACCGCGCATAGAACTCGACAAACGCGATCTTTGATGGAGGGTATATAAAATTCGGCCCGGACGAACTTAGCACCCGCTTGCCTGTTTTTTTCTGTGTTCTTATCGATGTATCATTGAGCATTGCAAATGGACTACATCGGTTTAGTTTTGACTAAGATTTAGTCCTAGAACTTTTATCCTGTCCTTGTCGAGAATTATGCGAATCAGTCTAAAATCTGATATAGCCCCCATATAAACCGATTACCGAAATTGACTTCTTAACTTCCCCTAGAAGCCAAAAATTTTTCTGAAATTTGGCACAAAAATTCTTGTTCTAACTTTCCACATCTGTGTCAAGGATTATCCAAATTGGTCTATATACTTGCATACCCCATATAAGCCGATCCCCGGAATTGACTTCTTGAGTTCCAAGAAACCCCAGTCTTTGCCGGATTTGAATTTAACTTGGCACAAAGACTTCTGCGAAGTATGACCCTAATCGGTCTATATACGGATATAGACCTTCTTAAAAAAATCGGTATTTAAGGAGGTCTATATCCGTATAAAGACCGATAGGGTCATACTTCGCAGAAATCTATGAATTCTTGAGACCATAGACACCACAAGCAATTCCCGATTTGATTTAATATAGGTTTGCGTGTGGAAATAATATATTTGACCCAGATTTATTTATTGAAAAAAAAAAACTCTACAATGATATATACGCGACAACTATAGTCATTCTGGTATCTTGGAGTCTGACTTGCAGCAAAGGTCTTGCAAATATAAGTTTGCCTGAATGTCCTAAGGTTAACTCCTGTGTTAGGATCTGATGAGAAAGAACAATCCCTCCATCTTTCTCACAAGCAATGATTAACATCATAAATTAAAATTAAAATATCTCAAGAAAGCAGGGACAAATATTATTCCAAGGTTGTTTAGAAGTTCTATTACCTCAAAAGTATGTACATGTTGTGACAAAATTTTATAATTCATACTCATAGACTCAGAGCCCAATATGCCAGAAAGTATGCAATTTTAACTCCAAATAAATTTGTTTATAACAATTGCTTACAGAACGGCCTATGCTGCACCTCTTCAGTAATGGCAACATTAAATAGCCCATATAGAAGAGGATACTGAGGAGGGATACGATATGCAAACACTCTTACCAATATGGAGTTTTATTATTGTCTCCCTTTTAACAACTCCATTGGAAGAGGAGTGCAATTTATATTGTGCCATGACACCCATAAATTCTGAGCTAAATGACATTGAACTCTGGCCAGGCTGAAATGGTAGAAAGCCATCATGCAGCGGGTTTTAAGGGAAAACAAAAGACTGGCTTTCCGTCTGGCTGGGCTACTCGCTGACAATTGGCCACAGTTAGCCACCGCCACACTTTAAGAGATTCCTCCTTTGGCGTTTTTTCCCCACCTAAAAATCCAAAGGCTTCAAAATTGCCCCATTGTTATTCTTGTTGTAGTGAAATGCTTCGAGAGGAGAACAAAGAAGAAATTGAAATGGAAAATTTGTTGGTGCTGAATGCTTCATTCGCTGTTGTGGCACTCAATAGCCGATTGCCAAATAATGTGACATTTTTGCATTAATTTGTTATAAGTTTACAGCCTCAGACACGGACACGGCCCAAAGCCATGGCCATGGTCATAAGCCATCGCAGTAAGTGCACAATGGCATTGAGGCAACGAAGAAGGAACAGCAATTCCTAAGAAATGAACTGAACTCTGGGTTTGCATACCAAGCCCAGGCCCAAGTTAAGCCAATGAATGACCAACCAAGCCAAAGCAAACCAAACCAAACCATTGGGGGAAGGAAGAGGCCATGGCCAGCTTGATGCATCCTTCCTATTCTAAACTACAAAAACTAATGATTGCAATAAAAGCCAGGCAATAACAACAAATAAACAAAGACCAAAGCTCTATGGTAGCTTCTATAGCAGATAATGTGGACCCAAAACAGGATCTTTGCTGTCATTGGAAAGAAATTGCAGTGGGGTGAGG
This sequence comes from Stomoxys calcitrans, assembly GCF_963082655.1. Lineage (NCBI taxonomy): Eukaryota > Metazoa > Arthropoda > Insecta > Diptera > Muscidae > Stomoxys > Stomoxys calcitrans. The sequence continues at coordinate 14,039,147 of NC_081553.1, forward strand.
GGAAGACCAAACAAGAAACGACAGGAAAAAGACGTTTTTCAGATTAAGACATCATGACTTGTTTTCGATCACAATGAGGACAAGTGAATGAAGTATGGCCATTTGGCAGTAACTCTGACTCCTTCCATTGTACCTCTGTCTGTTTGTCTTTCTGCAGCTCTATCTATCTGGCTGACTGGCTGTTGGTATTCAAATGAGAGACAAAATTCTTGATAAAAATTTACATAAAAGCATACATTTTGCTAATCATTTTCCAACAACAAAAGACAATAATAAATTGTGGAAAGCCCATAATGCCAAAGTATTGCATCTTCGTTTTACTGGCCTCAATCTGGCTGCCAAATGTGGCAGTATTGTATAAGTGTTGCACAGTGATTTTAAGAACTAGGATCATATTAAAAGAAGAGTAATGTAAACATAGAAGCCACTCATGAAAGGTTACAGATATAGAAGTCAATCTGCTTTCACCGGAGGCCACCGTGGCTCAGAGGTAAGCATGTCCGCATGTGACGCCGAACGCCTGAGTTCAAATCCCGGCGTGAACACCAGAAAAATGTTCAGCGGTGGTTATCCTCTAGTTATAAAATGCTGGCTACATTTGTGACGTATCCTTCCATGTAAAATCTTCTCTACCCAGTGGTATAAACAGGGAGCTTAACTTCAATCGGACTGCACTCATTGATATGGGAGAAGTATTTCATGTTCCTCAATGGAATGTTCATGGCGAATTAAGTACCTAATGACGGAGGGATATTTATTTGGTCATACTTAAATATGGCAAAGCAAGCCTTGAGGAACTTACAAACTAAAGGAGGCGGACAACCTGGCATCCCATCCTGTCGTTTTATTTATAGCTTTGTGCCTAGCCTTTGCATATACTTCGAAAGCCTGGCAGGAGACAATGCTGGTGTAACAAAGGCCTATAAGCCATACGTCCTTTCTACTCAAAACCATGGACGATACCATGATAATGAGTAGGACATCCATCCAGCAAACACCATGCCTTTATCAAAGGAAGGCAAAGATCGTCCTTCTCCAGGTTGTGCTTATAATAGAAGAATCCTTCTATACCACCTGTACATGGCGGTATGCATTGACATCGAAGGGGCTTTTAACAATGTGAGGACTCACCCACTTATCCTAACCTTAGACCAGTATTCTTCTTCTATGGGATAGTTGTTGTTGTAGCAGTATGTTGTACTCTGAGGTGGCAGCCCTTGCCGATGAAGGACTACATCGGGTCAATCCGGTGCGTAAAAGCGACTGCCATGGGAATGTATTTTGAATCAGCTATGTAGAAGGGCCGAAAGGATATTGGAGATGGCATATGAATGGGCTAGAGCTAGGGGATTAAACGGTAACTCATAGAAGACGACATCTGAATATTTACGAAGAAGACGAAGGTGGGATATTTTCCTCAACAGTAAGAGGCAATAAGAGTGTAGATAAAGGCATGTTGGATAATCGAGATGACCATTGGAAACCTGGCTGGATTGGAAGAGGTTTTGGATTGGATATCTGAGCCAACACTTGAGTAGGAGTGCGAGGCATTGTTGCCAGCGGCAAAGTCCTTGATTGACGGAAACTCTGGTATTGTCCTCTGGAAGTTCGTTCCACGAGGATGGAACAAGGCTAGAGAGGGCCTGAGGCTCTACATTGAGATACCAGAGACTGAAATTTATTTTCGACTTCCATACCATAATATGGTCTTGCAGACGGGGATCTGGACGATCACGGAATGCATCAGGCGAAATGGTGTTACAAGAAGGACCTTCCGCACTGTGCCAAATTTCAGCGAAATCGGGTAATAAGATCTGCTTTTATGGGACATCCGAAAAATTTTAACGGTGATTATCCGCTTCCTAATGCTGGCTAGATTTGCGAGGTATTTTGCCACATTAAAACTTCAATCGGGAGAGATGGGTATATATGGGTATCTGTATCCAAATAGATTCCGATGTTGACCATAATCAGAAGGCCACCGTAGCGCAGAGCTTAGCATGTCCGCCTATGACGCTGAACGCCTGGGTTCGAATCCTGGCGATACTATCAGAAAAAAATTTTCATCGGTGGTTTTCCCCTCCTAGTGCTGGCAACATCTGTGAGGTACTATGACATGTAAAACTTTTCCCCAAAGAGGTGTCGCACTGCGGCACGCCGTTCGGACTCCGCTTTAAAAAGGAGGCCCCTTATCATTGAGCATAAACTGGAATCGGATAGCACTCATTGATATGTAAGAAGTTTGCCCCTGTTCCTAAGTGGAATGTTCATGGGAAAAATTTGTATTTGTTGTTGACCATATTCGGTACGAATATCGTGGGGTTTAACACAACTGTTGGAACTGAATTTTAGTAAAATTGGATAATAAATGCACATTGCACATGCACATTGGTATTTATGACAGCTTTATTCACATATAGTCTGATCTCTGCCATACACGGAACGAATGCCGAAAGGCTTTAGGTCCAAGACCATACATCGGGAGGTCGGTGTATGTAAACCGATCTGGGTCATATTGAACACCGATGTCGAGGGTCTTACACAAATCTCTGTCCCAAATTTCAGCGAAATCTTATAATATATGTGACTTTAAGGGCTCTAAGACCCTAAATCTGCAGTTCGGTCTATATGGGTGCTATGTCAAAATATAGTGCGATGTAGTCCATCTACGAACTTATGCTGCCTATGGAAAAAAACAAGCTGTCGAAGTTTTAGCTCAATATCTCTATTTTAAAACATAGTAGCATGATTCAAACAGATATATGGACATGGCTAGATCGTCTTAGATTTTTACGACGATCCAGAACATATGCACTTTATAGGGTCGGAAATGGATATTTCGATGTGTTGTTACCGCAATGCCAAAATGAGTATACCCCCATGCTTCGGTGGTGGTTATACACATTGTAAGTATGGTTTTCAGTATCATAAAGGGTCACATTGGACTACGGGCTCACTTATACAGAATAGATGGCGCAAGCGTCGGCGTGTGTAATGCATGTGGGAAGGTTAACGGGACGTTGGAACATTTCCCATGTCAATGCCTGACTTCGCGGTTAATAGACATTTAGGTGTGGAAACTATGCCGGACTGAAATCAACTTGGAAAATGGAAAAAGTTTTTATGATTTAGTGAGAGCCACAGAGATCAAGTTTTCTTTGTGGAAAATTTTCGGAGTTATAGTACATAATACGCCGAATACTGTAATACTGGCTTAGGTTTCATGAGGCGGATTAGAATCCCGACCACGATCTAGCCATGTCCGTCTGTCTGCTTGTCTGTGGTAATCACACTACAATCTTTAGAAATTAAGATGTTGTGCTGAATCTTTGCTGAGACCATTATACCCTTCACCATAAGATGGGGGGTATACTAATATCGTCAATCCGTTTGTAACACTTCGAAATATTGATCTGGGACTCTGTAAAATATATATATTTTTGATCGTATTTACATTCTATCCCTGTCCATCTGTCGAAAGCACTATGACTTTCGAAGAAATAAACTAGACTCTTGAATTTTTGCACGAGTGCTTTCTATTAGTATGGGTCGGTTGGGACGGTAAATAACTACTCCAGTCAATGTTTTGATATAGCTCCCTTATAAAACGACCCTGGATCTTGACCTGTTGAGGCTCTTGAGGGCACAATTCTTATCCGATTCGGCTGAAGCCTTGCTCCGAGTCTTTTATTTTATCTTCTAACTACTGTGTCAAGTATGGTCTAAATCGGTTCATAACCTGATATAGCTCTCTTATAAAGCGATTTCGGATATTGACTTCTTGAGCCACTAGAGGGCGCAATTGTTATCCGATTTGGCTAAAACTTTGCATGGAGTGTTTTGTTTCAACTTCTAATAACAGTGCCAAGTATGGTCTAAATCGGTTAATAGCCTGATAGAGCTTCCATGTAAACCGATAATGGATCGTGACTTTTTGAACCGCTAGAGGGCGTAACTATTATCCGATTCGGCTGGAATCTTGAACCAAGTGTTTCATTTTATCTTTCAACAACTATGCCAAGTATGGTTTAAATCGGTTCATAACCTGATATAGCTTCCATGTAAACCGATTTTGGATCTTGACTTTTTGAGTCGCTAGAGGGCGTTATTATTATCCCATTTGGCAGAAATCTAGCATAAAATGTTTTTGTGTGACCTTCAAGAACTGTGCCACGGATGGTCTAAATCGGTTCATAACCTGATAAAGCTTCCATATAAACAGATTTCGGTTCTCGACTTCTTGAGCCGCTAGAGGGCGCAATAGTTATCCGATTCGGTTGAAACCTTGAATTAAGCGTTTTATTTTATCTTCAAACAACTGTGCTGAGTGTCGTCCAAACCGGTTCATAACCTGATGTAGGTCCCATCTAAACCGATCTCGGATCTTCACTTCTTGAGCCGCTAGAGGGCGTAATTATTAACTGATTTTGCTGACTTCCAATAACTGTCACGTATGGTGTAAACCTGATGTAGCTCCCATATAAACCGATCTCCCGATTACATTTAGCCTCTAGAGGGAGCAATTCTTATCCGATTTGGCTGAAATTTTAATTTGCACAATGATTTCTTCAATGACAAACCTATAAACGATTTCTTCAATGACAAACCACAAACGAAATATGGCCACAATCGGTTCATAATTTGGTATAGCCCAAATAACATATCAATTCCTATCCATTATCCTTTGTTTGACTATAAAGAGATATCGGCCAAAGAACTTGAAAAATGCGATCCATGGTATAGGGTATATAAGATTCGGCCCAGCCAAACTTAGCACGCTTTTATTTTTTTTACCATATGTGGGTTAGGTTCGATGATGGATAATATCAAACATTAAATGGATATAGCCGCTCTATATCCCGATTTAACTTTTCCAGGTCATAAAAGGCGTATTTTTAACAACACAAAATTTCCTCAAATTTTTACATACTTTTAGTTCCTATTTTCTCAGTGTATAAAAAACCGTGTTTCATTTGCGGTTAAAAGCAAATTTTCTCACTCACTTATATAGGCGCTACGACAAATAAAATTTGGAGACCTTAATACATACATTTGGCCATTTTTTAATGCAGAAATTGATGATGAGGATAAACAAAGCGGCGACAGCAACAACATGGTCATTACCGAGACGAGAAAAGAGACATTGTGAGCATTGCTGCTGCTAGTGCTGTAGAATATTGCTGCTGATGATGATGATGGTCAAATTGGAATTGTGTACTTGCAGTCATATTGTCATTGTCAACCACAGGCTGCTGCTGCTTGCTTACCACTCGCCTCCCCCATAAAAGGGGAGGTTTTCATGGTTATGGCCAAAGACAACATGCCCATGGAGGCAAAACAAAAAAAAAACAAAAATCCCTTGAAAACAGAATAAGAATTTGATTGTCTACTCCCATTGCATTGTTTGGTGTTCGCTGAGTTTTGAGGAGGAAAGCAAGATTTTGTGTTCTTGGCCTTGGCTTAAAGCCCAGCAAATCTGTTGATCATTTGTTTAAATATGCGGCAAAAAGACAACTCTTAACATTCAAAACATTCATATACAACAACAACAACAACAGCAGCTACACAAACCAACATTGCACGTTTAACAATTCAATTTATTTGCACAATCAACCAGACAGTCGGACAGACGGACGGACGGTCGGACGGACGGGCAGACAGAAAACTAACCACCCTCCTATATATCTTGGAAGAGCCAAAAAGCCAAGAAATCAGCATCAAAATAAAACTTTAACGAACATAAAATTGCGAGAATTTTGAAATTTCTTCAGAAACAAACAAGAGACACGACAATGCTATGTCTCCTCCAAACTGCCAGCAGTTGGCCAGGCAGTCAATGTCCACTTTACCATCATCATCATTGCCCGGATTTGTTGGAGCAACAATTTAGCATGAAGTATAACAAGAAAATTTTAAATTAAAATTTTTGAAATTTTCAACAAACACAATTCGAGTTGTATGTCCGGTTCCAGGGCCAACGGCAGGGAGCAAGAGGCATTATAATAAAATACTGTTTTACTGCAAGGAACAGCGCTAAAATATGGCTCAAACAATGACCAGTTAGCCATAATCCCACTACTAACGCTTTAAGCGCTCTTATCTGTCTGTTCGATGTCCTTTTAGGCAGTTTGGCATGGCATAAAGATTTCGTCTCAAACAATGCTCCAAATGTCGCATGACGTCGTTGGGCCCGCCTTGTTGTCATTGTCGTCCCCAGCCAACAGGTATGGATGATGGTGATCTTTATGATGTATGATTTTCCCTAGAATTGTTTGCATAAAATCAAAAGTCATAAAAGACAATCGCATTTTGAAAGGAGGAATGTTTGAATGCTAACAGACAATTAGAAACAAATCATTTCAGCGCCTGACATTTTATTGTTAGAAATTTTTTTTTGGAATATCAAAATTGGGTTTTTGATGAGGCATTAGGACAAAATATTTAAATGGCTAAGAAAGGCCTATAGCCGAGTATTTGAAGAAAATTATCTGCAAAATTTGCCCATAAACATTCCATTAAGGAACAGGGGCAAACTTCTCATATATCAATGAGTGCTGTCCGATTCAAGTTTGAGCTCAATGATAAACGGTCTCCTTTTTATACCCTCCACCATAGGATGGGGGTATACTAATTTCATCATTCTGTTTGTAACACCTCGAAATATGCGTCTGAGACCACATAAAGTATATATATTCTGGATCGTCATGACATTTTAAGTCGATTTAGCTATGTCCGTCCGTCTGTCCGTCCGTCCGCCTGTCTATCGAAAACACACAACCGACCTACACAAATACTTCTTATTTGTGTAGGTCGGTTGGGGTTGTAAACGGGCCATATCGGTCCATGTTTTAGTACAGCTGCCATATAAACCGATCTCGGGTCTTTTCATTTCTTGGGCCTGTAGAGGGCGCAATTCCCAACCGATTTGACTGAAATTTTACGAGTGGTGTTTTGGGATCACTTCCAACAACTGCGCTAAGTATGGTTGAAACCGGTCCATGTTTTGATATCAATCCCAACATCTGTGTTAAGTTTAATCGGTTTATAATCTGGTATAGCAGTCATAGAAACCGATCTGGGGCCTTGACTTCTTGGGCCACTAGGGGGCACAATTATTATCCGATTTGGCTGAAATTTTGTACGAAGTGTTTTATTATGACTTCCAACAACTATGCTGAGTATGGTTGAAATCAGTTCATAACCTGATATAGCTGTCATATAAGCCGATCTTGGGTCTTGACTTCTTGAGCCACTAGAGGGCACAATTCTTATCCGATTTGGCTCAAATTTTGCACAAAGTGTTTTATTATGACTTCCAACAACTATGCTGAGTATGGTTGAAATCAGTTCATAACCTGATATAGCTGTCATATAAGCCGATCTTGGGTCTTGACTTCTTGAGCCACTAGAGAGCAAAATTCTTATCCGATTTGGCTGAAATTTTGCACGAAGTGTTTAATTATGACTTCCAATTACTGTGCCAAATATGTTTCAAATCGGTCCATAACCTGATATTGCTTCCATTTGAACGGATCTGGGATCTAGACTTCTTCAGCCGTCAGAGGGAGTAATTATTATCCTATTTGGCCGAAATTTTGTTCAACGGCTTCTCCCATGATCTTCTACATGCATGTCAAATATGGTTCGAATCGGTCCATAGCCTGATATAGCACCCATATAAATCGATCTCTCTATATTAGTTCTTGAGACCCTAAAGGGCACAATTCTTATTCGAATTAGCTGAAAATTTACACAATGGCTTCTACTATGGTCTCCAACATTCAGTTCAGACCGGACCATAACTATACATAGATCTAATATTATAGCAATTCTTTTCTTTTATCCTTTGTTTTCCTAAGAAGTGATATCGGGAAAAGAACTCGACAAATGCCATCTATGGTGGAGTGTATATAAGATTCAGCCCAGCTAAACCAAGCATGCTTTTACTTGTTATAGCTGAGTCCGAACGGCATGCCGTGGTGCGACACCTCTTTGGGGAGAAGTCTTTGCATGGTAAAGTACCTCAGAAACGTCACCAGCATTAGGAAGGGATAACCACCGCTGACAATTTTTATACCCACCATCATAGAATGGGGGTATACTAATCTAGTCATTCCATTCGTCATGTTCGTCTCCCGCCTGTCTGTCGAATTAGCGATAGCGGTCAAACGCGTAAAGCTAGCGGCTTGAAATTTTGCACATATACTTGATGTAGGTCATTGGGGACTGCAAATGGGCTATATCGGTTCCGATTTAGATACAGCTCCCATATAAACAGATCTTCCGATTTGACTTATTGAACCCTTAAAAGCCGCATTTTTTATCCGATTCGGTTGAAACTTTGCATGCGATGTTATCTTACGATTTGCAGCAACTGTGCCAATAATGATTAAAATCGGTCTATAACCTGATATAGCTTCCTTATAAACCGATCTCTGGATTTAACTTCTTGAGCCCTTACAAGCCGCAACTTTTGTCTGATTGGGCTGAAATTTTGCACAAAGAGTTCTGTTATGACTTCCAACCACCTATGTCAAGTAAGATTTAAATCGGACTATAACGTGCGAAGTACGGTTTAAATCTGTGTACAAGCTGATATAGATCCCATATAACCGATCTCCCGATTTGATTTCTTGAGCCCCTGGAAGGCGCAATTTTCGTCGGATTTGGCTGAAATTTTTCTACATGGCGTTCTGTTATGACTCTTAACAACTTTGCCAAGTACGGTTCAAATCGGTCAAGAACATGATATAGCTCCATATAAACCGATCTCCCGATTTGACTGCTTGAGCCCTTACAAGCAGCGATTTTTATCCAATTTGGCTGAAATTTTGCATATAGTGTTCTGTTATGACGAAACAACTGCGCCAAGTACGGTCCAATTCGGTCTATAACTAGATATAGTTCCCATATTTTAGCAGAATCCGTGTAGGTGGTTCCCAAGATACGGCCCGGCTAAACTTAGCACGCTTTTACTTGTTTAAATCTCACATTGGCCTTCTGTTCGTTTGGGGTTCTTTTGGGTGCAGGACTACTCCACAGACGCATGGGTCCAAAATTCTTTTGTCATTCTCTCTCCCATTACATTTCCTCATTCTATGGTACCCATTACAAACGGAAACTAACGACGTATTTAAAAACGATTTGATATCTTGAGCATCTAATAGAGTAATTCTTCCTCCCATTATCTTTCTTTAGCTGCAGCCTATAAAGAGAAAAGAAAAATAGCAAATTTTATGTAAAATTCAATTAACCAAGCGTTGTTTGAATCTAGAATCTAAAAAAAAAAAAACTACAAATTGTAAATTTATATAAAGGGGTTATATTTTGCATATAAGCATGCTTATGTTATTATATTTAAATTTGCTTTCATTCAGTTTGCTGTGAAACTACAATCTCATTCTAATCGAATAAAGACCATACGTGTATTACAAATTCCTTGAAATTGTACTCCAATGGGAAATCTCATCAATTATTAAGTCAATTGGTATCATTTGTAGTCAATCACCTGCAGGTGCATCTTCATGGACATGTCCTCAATCCCATACATATCAACATTAACATCACCATCATGTTCATGTTCATGTCCTTGTTAATGTCAATTGTAATTTGTGTTTGACTAACTCATTGGTGTTGTTGCTGCTAATGCTGGTGGTGTTGTTGGGTGTGCGTGTGTGTGTGTGTTAAATATGCATTTAATAACCATGAATCTATGGTCGGGGCCACTAGGACTTTGGTAGCCATGGCCAGGGGTGTGGGTACAACTGCTACAATAGCAACAAAAAATTGTCAACTGCTGCATGCTCGTTAGCTGACATCTTAATAATGATGAATTAATTTTTAAATTTGTTTTTATGACCATTTATTGTCTTTTGATGCCATTTATGAGATAAACGAAATAAAGACACTCACACACCATTATGGTAGTAAAACAACGGCATTGTGTTAGTTGAGAGACATGTGCATGTGGGCTAATGATGCCACATTTAAATTTTTATACCCACCACCGAAGGATGGGGTTATACTAATTTCGTCATTCTGTTTGCAACACCTCGAAATATGCGTCTAAGGCCCCTAAAAGTACAATATTTATATTCCTGATCATCATGACATTTGAAGACGATCTAGCCATATCCGTACGTCCGTATGTCTGTCGAAAGGATGCTAACTTTCGAAACAGTAAAGCTAACCGCTTGAAATTTTGCACGAATACTTTTTATACCCTCCACCATAGGATGGGGGTATACTAGTTTCGTCTTTCTGATGGTAACTACTCGAAATATTCGTCTGGGACCCCATAAAGTATATATATATTCTTCATCGTCGCCACATTTTATGTCGATCTAGCCATGTCCGTCCGTCTGTCTGTCGAAAGCACGCTAACTTCCGAAGGAGTAAAGCTAGCCGCTTGAAATTTTGCACAAATACTTCTTATTAGTGTAGGTTGGTTGGTATTGTAAATGGGCCATATCGGTCCATGTTTTGATATAGCTGTCATAAAACCGATCTTGGGTCTTGACTTCTTCAGCCTCTAGATTGCGCAATTCTTATCCGATTGAAATGAAATTTTGCACGACGTGTTTTGTTTTGATATCCAACAACTATGCCAAGTATGGTTTAAATCGGTCTATAACCTGATATAGCTGCCATATAAACCGATCTTGGGTCTTGACTTCTTGAACCATTAGAGGGCGCAATTTTTATCCGATTGGAATGAAATTTTGCACGACGTGTTTTGTTATAATATCCAACAACTGTGCCAAGTATGGTTCAAATCGGTCCATAACCTGATATAGCTGCCATATAAACAGATCTTGGGTCTTGACTTCTTGAGCCTCTAAAGGGCGCAATTCTTATCCGATTTGAATGAATTTTTGCACGACGTATTTTGTAATGATATTCAACAACTGTGCCAAGTATGGTTCAAATCGGTTCATAACCTGATATAGCTGTCATATAAACCGATCTTGGGTCTTGACTTCTTGAGCCTGTAGAGGTCGCAATTATTATCCGATTTGCCTGAAATTTTGTATGACGGATTCTCTCATGACCATCAACATACGTGTTTATTATGGTCTGAATCGGTCTATAGCCCGATACAGCTCCCATATAAATCGATCTCTCTATTTTACTTCTTGAGCCCGAATTGGCTGACATTTTACACAGGTCTCCAACATATAATTTAATTGTGGTCCAAACCGGACCATATTTTGATATCGCTCTAATAGCAGAGCAAATCTTTTCTTATATTATTTTTTGCCTAAGAAGAGATGCCGGGAAAAGAACTGACAAATGCGCTCCGTGGTGGAGGGTATATAAGATTCGGCCCGGTCGAACTTAGCACCCTTTTACTTGTTACTTGTTAATATTGAGCAATACTCATCATTGAGGATGTCAACTTGTTCTTGCTTTAAGTTTCCTCTTTCCTGTCATATTTAAGATTTCCTTTCCAATTTGTACTTTCTGTAACTGACCCAACCTTCCATTAGAGAACTCTCGAATATCTCTGAGGCATTTGATGTTAGCGCAGAACATCTTATTGTAGATTCTAATGAACTATTTCCCCGTTTTTCTGTATTATATGGTAACCCTTTACTTGTTACTACATACACATTACAAATGAATGGGTATGGGTGCATACCAAAATTTAAACATTTCTGCACATACTCCTATAGTGGTACTGTTTGCTGGTGCTGTGCTGGTATTAATGATAAAGCAATTCATTGCAGCAGTCACAATTTCAACAATTATGGAGGTGATATTGAAATTCCCACATCAGTCACTTTGTTACTCATTTTTTCTGAAAACTCATTGCCAAACGATGAACATTTTGTAGCCACAAAATGTCAAACGAATTCTCCATCTCAAGTATTTGAATTGGGCGAGTGAATGAGTTTACCAAAAAATATTGTCTGTCCTTCACTTTGGTGATGTTGAAAATGCCACATTGCAGCATTGCACGCCTGCCATGCCCGTATCTTTAGTTTGGACGTTTGTGGCTTCTTTGACTATTCCACTACAGAAAATGATGATAATTGATGCTTGTTTTGTTTTCCATAAATCCATCCGTCCATTGGACGACGGTTGGGTGCCTGGACGGACTGATTGACAATCATACGAGCACTCACTCGCTCATAACCCAACAAGTATGAATACTTTTTAATTGGTTTTTCTCTCGTTATTTCTATACCCCATACGGATGGTCTCTGTCAATCTGGAGTACAATGGCTTTCATAATAAATCGATTTTGCAAAAAATGAATTCCCAATAAAAATTCTGCATTGAATGCCGGACTGGCTGAAACAAAGGGATTGAAATATAAAAACCATTTGAGTGTTGTGTTATTTGTTGAAACATTTTGTTATTTTTTTCTGTATTGTTTTACTTTTAATGAAATTGAATGAAATTGAAATGGTGGTATATTTGAATTGGTAGGATCAGATAAATTAAATTTAAATAAATTTAAAATAATTGGAGTTAAAAATTAAAATTAAATTGCAAAATTTCATATTAATTTGCTATGCAATTGCAGATTTTGCTTAGTGAAAAATATTTTCACTGACAATCCACTGAGAAAACATGCTCCGAGCCGAAAGATGGATGTGAGTACATCAATGAAAATGAAACCATAGAAAATTTTCAAATGAATGATATCCGAAGTAAAAATATTGCAGTTGGTTAACAATCTTCTATGATCAACATAAAACTGTCCCACACTATAAAGGAGAAATATTTTTTTGCAAATTGACCGCATACTCGCCATATTGTTCGTTTTCTTCAATACATCTAAAGTTGGTTGTAGTACTTTCTACTGGATCTAGTTGAGAATTTTAGGTCCTAGAATGAACAAGCAAGAGCGTGGTAAGTTCGGAAGGGTCGAATCTTTTATACCCTCCACCATGGATCGCATTTGTCGAGTTCTATGCGCGGTATCTCTTTTTAGGCAAACGAAGAATATTGAATAAGAACTGATATGGTATTGGAGCTATATCAATTTATAGTCCGATTCGGACCATTAATGAAAGCCGAACATTGTAGAAGTCATTTTATAATATTTCATTCGCATAAGAATTGCGCCTTGTAGGGGCTCAAGAAGCCAAATTGGGAGCTGTACCAAGCTTTTGATCGATTCAGACCATATTAGACACGTATGTTGAAGGGATTAGGAAGTCAAGATTCCAGATCGTTTTACATGGCAGCTATATCAGGTTATGTACCGATTTGCGCCATACTTAGCACAGTCATTGGAAGTCATAACAAAACACCGCATGCTAAATTTCAGCCAAATCGGACGAGAATTGCGCCCTCTAGAGGCTCCAGAAGTCAAAATCTAAGATCGGTTTATATGACAGCTATACCAGATTATTAACTGATTTGAATCATACTGAACACAATTGTTGGAAGTCATAACAAAACACCTCATGCAAAATTTCAGCCAAAATTGGATGAGAATTGCGTGGTCTATTGGCTCAAAATGTCAAGATCCAAGATCGGTTTATATGGCAGCTATATCTGGTTATGCACCGATTTGAATCATGCTCAACACAGTTGTTGGAAGTGATACCAAAACACTACGTGTAAAATTTCAGTCAAATCGGATAGGAATTGTGCCCTCTAGAGGCTCAAGAAGTAAAGACCCAAGATTGGCTTATATGGCAGCTATATCAAAATATAAACCGATTTGAACCATGCTTAGTGCAGTTATTGTAAGTGATACCAAAGCACCAGATGCAAAATTTCAGTCAAATCGGATAGGAATTGCGCCCTCTAGAGACTCAGGAAGTCAAGACCCAAGACCGGTTTATATGGATTTGGCCCATTTACAATCCCAACCGACCTACACTAATAGGAAGTATTTGCGCAAAATTTCAAGCAGCTAGCTTTACTCCTTCGAAATTTAGCGTGCTTTCCACAGACGGACGGACGGACAGATAGACATGAAATGTCACGACGATTAAGAATATAAATACTTTATTAGGTCTCAGACGCATATTTCGAGTAGTTACAAACAGAATGGAGAAATTAGTATACCCCCATCCTATGGTGGAGGGTATACAAATGAGTCTGTTTTAGTTACACTCTATACCAAATGGTGGAGACACAAGATATAAACAAACCAAAAGAACCAACTTTTCGTGTAACGAATCATCTTTTGCTGTAAACGAAGCATTTTGGATGCAATTGAGTTTTTAAGTTTTGTGTAAAAAAAAACATGCTTTACTATACACGAAGTTGATAAAAGTTTAACCTTAACAGAAGTTTATTTAGCATCAAAATGTGGTAAATTAACGACAAACGTTCAATGGTGGAGGTAAGTGTTGCACAGTTAAAAATAGTATTTCACCAATAAAACAAATTTGTTTGTCGCAAAGATATTCCACACGGTTTTATTTCTTATGTGCAGTTACATGGTGTTGGGTATACAGAAGTTTAGCAATGACAAACATTCAACTTTTTATACCTACCACCGAAGGATGGGGGTATATTCATTTTGTTAATCCTGTTTGCAACATATTGAAATAACAATTTCCGATCCTACAAGGTATATATATTTCGGATCGGCGAAAAATTTAAAGACGATTTAATGATGTCCGAGTGTCTGTCCGTCTGCCCGTCTATCCGTCTGTTGTAATCAGTCTAAAGCCTTCAAAAATTGAGATATTAAGTGGAAATTTGGCACAGATACGTCTTTTTGATGCATGTTGGTTAAGTTCTTGAACGGGCCAAATAGGGCCATATTTGGATATAGCTGCTATATAGACCGATTTTCCGATAAAGGGTCTAGTGCCCATAAAAACTTTATTTTTCATTCGATTTTGCTGAAATATGAAACAGTGAGTAGTTTTACGCCTCCTAATATAGGACCCAAATATCGTTCAGATTGGACTATATTTAGATATAGCTGCCATATAGACCGATCTGCCGATAAAGGGTCTGAAGCCCATCAAAGCTTTATTTATTACCAAATTTCGCTGAAATTTCAAACAGTGAACTATTTTAAGCCGCGCGACATCTGATTTTAGTATGGTTCAGATCGGACTATGTTTAGATACAGCTGCCATATAGACCGTTCTCCAGATAAATGGTCTAAAGCCCATAAAGTTTTATTTTTTAACCGATTTCGCTGAAATTTGAAACAGTGGGTTATTTTAGGCTTTCCGACATCTCACTTAAGTATGGTTCAGATCGGACTATATTGAGATATAGCTGCTATACAGACCGATCGCCCGATAAAGGGTCTGAAGCCCTTAAAAGCTTTATTTTTCAACCGATTTCGCTGAAATTTGAAACAGTGAGTAGCTTCAGGCCTACCAACATCTGACCCTAATATCATTCAGATCGGCCTATATTTACATATAACTGCCATATGGACCGATCTGCCGATAAAGGGTCTGAAGGCCATAAAAGCTTTTTTTCGTATCCAATTTTGCTGAAATTTCAAACAGTGAGTAGTTTTAAGCCTACCAACATCTGACCCAAATATGGTTCAGATCGGACTATATTCAGATATAGCTGCCATTTTGACCGATCTGCCGATAAAGGGTCTGAAGCCCACAAAATCCCTATTTATTATCCGATTTCGCTGAAATTTGAAACAGTTGGTAGTTTTAGGTCCCCCGATATCCGCCCCAAGTAGTTTGAGTCGGAATATATTTAGATATATTCTGCCATATAGACCGACCTCCCGATAAAGGGTCTGAAGCGAATAAAAGCTTTATTTTTTTTCTGATTTCGCTGAAATTTGAAACACTAAGTTGTTTTAGGCCACCAGCTACCCGACCCAAATATGGTTCAGATCGGACTGTATTTAGATATAGTTGTCATATAGACCGATGTGCCGATTAAGGGTCTGAAGCTCATAAAAGCTTTATTTATTACCCGATTTTGTTGAAATACAAAATTCAACAGTGAGTTATATTTATTAGACCACTCAATATCAGTGTCAAATTTGGGTGCGTAAGTTATCCAATTTTCACCGGATTGTGCCGAAAGGGGGTTTACATATACACCAGAGGTGGTGGGTATCCAAAGATCGCCCCGGCCGAACTTATTGCCTTTTTTATACTCTCCACCATAAGATGGGGGGTATACTAATTTCGTCATTCTGATTGTAACTACTCGAAATATTCGTCTGAGACCCCATAAAGTATATATATTCTTGATCGTCGAGAAATTTTATGTCGATCTAGCCATGTCCGTCCGTCCGTCCGTCTGTCTGTCGAAAGCACGCTAACTTCCGAAGGAGTAAAGCTAGCCGCTTGAAATTTTGCACAAATACTTCTTATTAGTGTAGGTCGGTTGGTATTGTAAATGGGCCATATCGGTCCATGTTTTGATATAGCTGCCATATAAACCGATCTTGGGTCTTGACTTCTTGAGCCTCTAGAGTGCGCAATTCTTATCCGATTGGGATGCAATTTTGCACGACGTGTTTTGCTATGACATCCAACAACTGTGATAAGTATGGTTTAAATCGGTTCATAACCTGATATAGCTGCCATATAAACCGATCTTGGTTCTTGACGTCTTGAGCCTCTAGAGTGCGCAATTCTTATCCGATTGGAATGAAATTTTGCACGACGTGTTTTGTTATTATATCCAACAACTGTGCCAAGTATGGTTAAAATCGGTCCATAACCTGATATAGCTGTCATATAAACCGATCTTGGATCTTGACTTCTTGAGCCTCTAGAGTGCGCAATTCTTATCCAATTTGAATGAATTTTGGCACGTAGTATTTTGTTATGATATCCAACAACTGTGCCAAATGGTGGTTCAAATCGGTGAACCACCATTTGGCACACCATTTGGCACCATTTGCGACCTCTAGAGGCTTCTTGAGCCTCTAGAGGTCGCAATTATTATCCGATTTGCCTGAAATTTTGTACGACGGATTCTCTCATGACCATTAACATACGTGTTTATTATGGTCTGAATCGGTTTATAGCCTGATATAGCTCCCATATAAATCGATATCTCTATTTTACTTTTTGAGCCCACAAAGGGCGCAATTCTTATTCGAATTGGTTGACATTTTACACAGGTCTCCAACATATAATTTAATTGTGGTCCAAACCGGACCATATCTTGATATCGCTCTAATAGCAGAGCAAATCTTTTCTTATATCCTTTTTTTGCCTAAGAAAAGATGCCAGGAAAAGAACTCGACATATGCGATCCATGGTGGAGGGTATATATAATTCGGCCCGGCCGAACTTAGCATGCTTTTACTTGTTTGTTTATATTCTTGCATTGAAATATGCCGACGGCATCACATTTTCCAATGCATTTACAATAAGCATATAAATATCCATTAAATATTCCATTTTATATGATTCTCCCTGCTTCCATCACTCTCTCTCTTTTTTTATGTGGTATGGTATTTACTTTGATTTTAATTTGATAAAATTATATTCTCTACAAGTTATTGTTGTTGCTATTACTGGTAGTTAAGTTTAATTCATTATTTTACACTGGTATTTATGCTCTTTTATGCGCTTAATTAAACAATTAAATTTAATTACGGTTAATATGCTTCTAATTGCAGTATTTCCTCCTGCCAGTCTTTTTTTGCGAAAGCAGCAAACACAAGCAGCGCAGCATTTCAATCCAAGGGAATTAAAAATCAGGACACCCACACACATATTCATGATAACCCCGCAGGACGAAAGGAGATGGCTATAAGTTTATGCATGTATTACATAATTGCACAATGATTGCCCCAAACAAAATGTTTCCCCTATTTTGCCAGTGCTATATGTATGTTCTGCAAGCGTGACCATTTGACATTAGACAAACAGGGGGGGAGGTAGTTATACGGGGAGGTATTTCCTATTTTATTGCTTTCCTGGGGCAATCACTAGACTTTTTGGGGTCATTTGTAGAGTAGTAGAAAGTTAGAAAAAGCCACAAAACTCATTCGACTATGAGGCGGACTCGCTAATAATTACATTTAACAACCTTAAACACCAATACACACACACACACACATACACACACATATATAGCTGCCTTAGGTACTTTAATGATGTGCTTTGCCTCATTGGACTCTCAAATACAGTTAAGCGACCGAGGGACAATTGAGCGGAAATAAAAATTACTGAAAATAAAATTCAACATTTATAGTTTCTCCGATGCCACACACACACACACACACTTAAAACACAGTTAAGGATATTATACAGACTTTTGGAGCAAGGACAATTTTGAGTTTGCTTTTCATACCAGATTGTATGTCGATGTGCTGTTAAGGATATTACAAAGTTTTCTCATTTTCTCTCTTCTTCCCTTTTTTTTGTTTTTCTTGGGTGAATAACAGAGGATTTAATTCACTGGGTTCGTCCTTCTCCTGCCTGTGAAACTGCACAAAAAAAAAGAATCAGCCAAAACACACTCACCACCAGGAAATCAATATGTTTTTGGTCATGGCTCTATTACCCCTAACTGGCATGGCTTCCCAGACATGCTCACATCCTTTTTGCCAATTAGCAAGGGGGAAATTTAAAATAATTCCTTGGTATACACACCGGCAGAGAAAAAGGAATACAGCCAGGAATTCACCTCGCTAGTTTAGCGCTTGCGCTCTCGCACAACCTCCGATACAATGAGCAACAGGGACAACAATGTCCTTTATTTGGTGCAGAAACGATTTTGGTCCTCTTCTGGTATCTCTGCTCTGCTTTGGTGATGTTTGGGGGGGGGGGAAGAGTGGGTGGGCTATTAAAAAAGCTTAAAAATGGCGTCTGATTTTTTTCTGCTTCTGGCAATTTCAGATCCACTAAAACCCTACCCCTACCCCAGAAAATTTGCTTTAATTCCTATGAAAGAGCAGCACTGAATGAATGGCTGGTGGAGTGGAGGGGCTTCGCTGAAAGGTTGCTTGGCTGACTGCCTTGGCTGGCATTTAGTGTAACCATACCAATATGTCCAATTGTGGAAAATAATTATAATGTAACAAATTTCCACTCACTTATAAAAATGATGGTGATGATGTTGTTGGCGATGGGCAGCCCATACTGGCGTTTCGACTCCTTGGCACAACATTGTTAAGGGGGGGTATACACACATTTATATACATACAAAGAGTTAAAAGGCTTGAAGCTGATTGTTGCAGTGTATGTGTATACGGGGTGTGTGTGTGTGTGTGTGTGTTGGTTGTTATCCTTAAAATGGGTTAAATGAAATAAAAATTATAGCTTCTAACAAAGCTCCACAGCATGTATCGTAGACGCTCTAAATGGCTAGCAATACAATGGAGTGTGGATGTGTGTGGGTGTGTGCGTATGTGTGTGAATGGCTTTGTCTGTGTAAATGTCTGAGTTGTGTGAAAGGATACCAAAACTAAAGTCATTTTTGTTTTTGCTTGCTTGGTAGTAGAAAGAGTTGCCATGACACTTTGTTGCAGGACTTACAAAGGACTTTAATTAACCTTTTGAAGGAAGGTGTTCTCAACATCATCACCATCGCTATCATCATCATCATATACACTGTTTGTTGCTGCTGCTGTCATTTCTTATTACAATTTTGTTTTGTTTCCTTCTTTTTGTCTGCACCCTGCATAAAGAGATGAAGTAAACGGAAAAAACAAGAATGATGCTAAGGAAGCCCAGCCCTGCGAAAGATGTAAAAATTGTGATAAATTCATTTCAATTAATTTTGAACAAAGTGGAAGAAATTAAGTTTGAGCAGCGAATAAAAAGCCAACAAAAATTGTTCTAAACATTGCCAAGTTTGCCCAGATGTGTTGTGAATGCTAGAAATCGTTTACTCACTCGCAGGTGTGTTTGGCACTTTTCGCCTGATTGAGATAATTGAAAAGCCTTTAAGAGTCCTTGAAAAACAGAAATCAGGGAAAAGTTGTGCCACTTAGCCTGTGAGCTTTGGGCATAGGTAATGTCCTGATTAGTTAACATTGCATAGTTTTAACCAGCAATATTTAAAATAATCATTTAAATTTCATAAAATTGTAAAATAAGAGTGTGTTTTGAAAAATTCACCTCCGAATAAACTCCAGTATTCGGACAAAAAAATAAAATGGGTTAAGGGACAAATAAAATGGAGATAAGCCTGTAATACTCAAACGGATAAAGTCATCTTTACGAAATAAAAACAGCTGGGATAATAAAAATAGCTAAAACAAGTAAAAGCGTGCTAATTTTGGCCGGGCCGAATCTTATATATCCTCCACCAAGGATCGCATTTGTCGAGGTCTTTCCCGGCATCTCTTCTTAAGCAAAAAAGCATAAAAGAAAAGATTTGCTCTGTTATTAGAGCATATCGAAGCTATATCAAACCATGGACCGATATGGCCCATGGAGGGTACCGATAGGGAGGGTATAAAAATAAACCGATCTGATCCATTTCAGTGAAATCGGATTATAAATGCGCTTTTTATGGGCCCAGGACTTCAAAACGAGATATCGGTCTATATGGCAGCCAAATCAAAATCTGTACCGATCTGAACGAAATTGAAGACCCTTAATCGGCGGATCGGTCTATATTGCAGCTATATCCCAATCTGAACCGATCTGTGCCGAATTGACGAAGCATATCGAAGAGCCTAACGCAACTCACTGTCTCAAATTTCAGCAAAAATCTGATAATAAATGTGGCTTTTAAGGGCGTAAGACCCTAAATCGGCGGATCGGTCTATATGGGGCCTATATTAATATATATATATAGCCCATCTTCGAACTTAACTTGTTTATGGACAAAAGAAGAATTTGTGCAAAATTTCAACTCAATATCTCTAGTTTTGAAGACTGTAGAGTGATTTCAACAGACAGGCGGACGGACATGGCTAGATCGTCATAGATTTTTACGCAGATCAAGACTTTATAGGGTCGGAAATGGATATTTCGACTATAACTTTATATGATCGGAAATGGATATTTCGATGTGTTGCAAACGGAATGACAAAATGAATATACGCCCATCCTTCGGTGGTGGGTATAATGAAATGAAAGATATGTATGGGAACTATATCTACAACTGGACCGATTTTGATGAAAATTTTCGGACAAGTTGTGACATCATATCAACTAACTCACATAAAATTTTATAAAAATCGAACTAAAATTGGGCTGCTACAGCCATAAAAGGCCATATTGGATAAAAGATGTGCATAGGATCTATATCTAATACCCATATTGATTAAATTTTGTGGACAAGTTGAAAGTTCAAATCAAACACCTCGTGCAAAGTTTTGTAAAGATTGGATCAAAACTGTGGCTGCTACAGCCATAATAGCTCACATCGGATGAAAGATATGTATGGGGGACCTGTTCCTTGATTACAAGAATACTCGGACAGACAGACGGACATTGCTAAATCGAATCAAGAAGTAATTAAAAGCCGATTGTTATACTTAACGACGGGTGTAGCTCGTCTCCTTCCTAGCGTTGCAAACAAATGCACACCGTTATGATACCCTGATCCACAGTTGTGGCGTAGGGTATAAAAACTAGTATGAAGAACTTGGGGCCTGGCCAGGCCCTGGGGTCTATTAATATGATTCTATCTTAATATTCTATTTGAGGTTAAAAAATTTTACCTCAACAATGTATAATCAAAAGTGATAGGTCCTGTTCACCACAAACTACCACTTTTGGCAACTCTTATTTCCATTTATGAAATATTCCATGAAAATCGTAACTATTTTGCAAATTTTCCCAGCACTACAAAATAAAATCACAAAAGTTTTTTTTAACAAATTTCAAATGCCAACTATTTTAAAATAAAGTTTATTTTCATTTCCATTTTTCGTATCGCACCTAAATTCCTGTGCTTCTTTTGCAACAATATATCGTAATTTTTCAGTTCCACAATTTCCTTGCTCGCAAAGCGATCATTCACTCGAATGCAAGAACTTCACCTCACACACAAACAGACACATACTCACACACACATACCCAGAACACTACAAAAGTAAAACATATTACGAATCGTTAGCTCAATGGGGGCAGGATATCGCTACCACATAATATCCTCAACATGATTGTATAGAAGAAAATAAATGAGTATTACCCTGGTACGGCTTCTATTTTGTACGTGAGCAAGAAAAATATGGCTAAGGCAGCGAAAAGACTACAAAATAGAAAAGAATTCAAAATGGCATAAATGTAGAAAGTTTGAAAATTCAAAAATTCTATAAATTTTTACTTTGGTGTGAGATGATTTTTCATTTAACTACAAGGACAAGGGATACCAGAAATTAAAAAAAAAATAATTTTATTAATTGCATAAATAAATTTTTAGAATATGCTATAAAGGATATCAAATGAAGAAAAATAGGATTTCTATTAAAAATAAACTATGAAAAGCATAACTATGAAAAACATATCGATATGTTTGTGGGGTATTTTGGGAAAAGGGTAGACTCCCAGAAAATTGGTCCCGAAAGTGGGTGTTCTGGGGGATGAGGCGGCCGATCATTGACTTGGCTTTTAAAAAATATATCAGATTCGTCTTCTACTCTAAAATACCTCTTATTTGGGTCTCATATTGCAATGGTCAACAAATACTTTTTTGGGTGGTGTTATGGGAGTGGGGTGGCCCCATAAACACTTTCCCGAACATTGATATCAGATTCGTTTTGCTATGGTCGTAAATTAGTCTACATTGGGGTATGTTCTCGGGGATGGGCGGCCCCTCAAACAAGTGGTCCCACATTTGGATATCAGATTCGTATTCTATACTCAAATACCTTTTATTTAAGCCCCATATTGTCATGGTCAGTAAATAAGACCTGTTTGGGTGGTGTTTTGGGAAGGGGTGGACCTCCAGAAACGTTGTTCCAAATTTAGATATAAGATTCGTATTTTACTCGCACATACCTTTCATTTGAGTCCAATATTGCCATAGTCGGTAAATTTGTCCGATTTAGGGGGGTTTTGGAGGTTGGGGTGGTTCTCCAAACTCTTGGTCCGACAATTGGATATCAGATACGTTTTCTAATCTTAAATACCTTTCATTTGAGTCCCATATTGTGTGATCGGTGTATATATATATTTGGCAGGGTTGGGTAGGGGTGCCCCCCTAGGTACATCACCCGATATTTGGATACCAAATTTTTGTTTAGAGGTTGCTATAAAGGAGCACACAAAATTTCGCTTAAATCGCACCACCCATCTCCGAGATCTAGCGTTTCTAAAAATTATGGTAAGGGGGAGGGTCCGCTCCCCCTTCGGATATCAAAAAATTTAGTACTCTATTTTCACCACGGGATCATTATACACTATCAGTGAAAATTTTAAGAAAATCAGTTCAGCCGTTTCTGAGTCTATAAGGAACACACAAACAAACAAACCTACAAACAAAAACAAATTGGTTTTTATATAAATTAATCTTGTAATCGTATGAATTTTTATGAAATTTTAGAAAATATTTTGCCAAAAAAATGCACAATTTCAAAAAGGGCCTACTTTAGGTACCTTTTTTTTAACTACAAACGTTAGTTCATTGTATACTGGGGAAGAGTTGAAAAATGCCAAGGAAACGCTTACACTCTTATAATGAATGCAGGGTGCACTCACACACATTGACATGCACAGATTCATGGTAGTACTGCTACTTCCACCACTAATGGCATTCAAATGTCCTTTGGGTGGGGACTATGGGGACACCGTGAAGGCAAGAACAGATACAGAGTTAGACGTTACAAAAGAAGCACTCAGCCAAAAAGACAGTTAGACAGGCGGACGGACGGACTAACAGAATAGTCTCGCAGGACCTAAAACTGAAAAGTCACAATGGTGGCATAGGCAATGCCATAATACACAGTGGGTAGAGGAGTCCACAGGGAATGTAGAGTTGAAACTACCACCCACACACTGGTTGGCAATCCAATTAAAAAGTACTTGAACTGTTTCAAAATGAAGCTAAATTATGGGGCAAACAAAATAAACTTTTCTCAATTGCTCAGTGACTTGTACAAAAATGGAGAAAAAAATGTAATAGGAAATGGAGGGGGGTTGAATTTTAAGGTGTATATGTGTGGTGTATTGGAAAAAGAAAGAGAGAGAGCAAGAGTGACAATTGTGATGCAACGTAGCAATTTTATGGTTATAAACATTGTCTAAGTGATTGTTCTCAATGTCATCACAGGATCAAAGTGTCAGTAGAGCCAATATACTCTAGGATGGTGGAAAATTATCTTTGTGTGGAAATATTTTTTTTAATATTAGTAAACTGAGGATTGGAAAATATGATAGGGAGGTCACCGTAGCGCAGAGGGTTCCTGGGCTCGAATCCTGGTGAAAACATCTGAAAAAATGTTCATCGGTGAATAATGCCTTACTCTGGCCAAATTTAGTGAAGAACTATGCCATTTAAAACAAACAAAAATGTATTAATTCGGCGGGCCGAACTTTGGTTACCCATCATCTCTTACATATATATATAGTAATGCATATGTATATATATATATATATATACATTAAAAATCTTTCATCATAATAACATTTAAAATACATCATTTGTCAAACCATAGCAGCTACATCCAAATATAGACAGATCTGAACCATATTGAACATGAACATGTTAAAGATGCTGAACATCACACCCCAAACTATATAGGACATCTAGTACCTCTCCTCGCATTGAGATTGAATATAGTCACTTCAAGGCTTGTGTGAGAGTGTAAAGAAGAACTTTCAAGTTAAGACGTCTGGCTATAGTAGTTCTCACTTGGATCCCCGGCCATAAGGAGTTTGAGCCGTATGAAGCAGCAATAGCACTTGCCAAAGCTAAATCCTCTTCTAACGAACTCCAGAAAGCGCCAATCGCAATGGAATGGAAACAAGTAAAAAGGCGTTAAGATCGGCCGGGACGAACTTTGAATACCCACCAACTCGGGTATGTAAACCACCTTTCGTCAAAATCCGGTGAAAAAAGCATACATTATGCCCCATAGCAGCTATATCGAAATATGTTCCGATTTTGACCAAATACTAATAAGTACAAGTCATTGTTCAACTGTGTATAACAAAATATTGGTCTTTTAAGTAGCTATATCTAAAAATAAACCGATCTGAAGCATATACCACACGGATGTCGAAAAAACAAACATAAGTCACTGTATCAAAGTTCAGTGAAATCGGACTATAAATGCGCCTTTTTATGGGGCCAAGACTTTAAATCGAGATATCGCTCTATATGGCAGCTATATCGAAATCGGTACCGATTTGGGCCAAGTTGCAGAAAAATGTCGAAGAGCCTAACACAACTCACTGTCCCAAATTTCGGTGAAAACGGACAATAAATGCCTCAAAAGCTTAAATCGAGAGATCGGTCTATATGAAAGCTATATTGAAATCTGGAGCGATTGTCCTATATTGCAGAAAGATATGGAAGAAATAATAAAAAATATGGCTTTTATGGGCCCAAGACTTTAGATCGAGAGATCGGTCTATATGGCAACTACATCCAAATTTAGACCGATTGTGCCATATTGCAGAAAGATATCGAGGGACCTTACCTAACTCACTGTCCCAAATTAAGGCGACATCGGAAAATAAATACGCTCTTAATGAACCCAAAACCTTTAATCGAGAGATCGATCTATATGGCAGCTATATCCAAATCTGGACCGTTTTGGGCCAAATTAAAGAAGGATATCGAAGAGCCTAGTACAACGAAATGTCCCAAATTTCGGCGAAATCGCATAATAAATGCGGCTTTTATGGGCCCAAGACTTTAGATCGAGAGATCGGTCTATATGGCAGCTATATTCAAATTTTGACCTATCTAGGCCAAATTGAATCAGATCGTCGAGTGGCCTTACACAACTCACTGAACCAAATTTCAGCAAAATAGGATAATAAATGTGGCTTGTACAGGCGTAAGACCCTAAATTGGCGGATCTGTCTATATGGGAGCTATATCAAGATATAGTCCGATATAGCCCACCTTCGACATAACCTGCTTATGGGCAAAAAAATGATCTGTTCAAAATTTCAGCTCAATATCTCTATTTTTAAAGACGGTAGCGTGATTTCAGCGGACAGACGGACGAATATGGCTAGATCGTCTTAGATGTTTACGTTGATCCAGAATATATATACTTTATAGAGTCGGAAATGGATATTTCGATGTGTTGCAAACGGAATGATAAAATGAATGTGGTGGGTATACAAATAAAATTTTAAAGCAGCTAAGTTCGAAGACAAATGGAAAGTCTTTTTTTAAAAATGGACATGTTGCTGATGTTTTGGATATTGTGAGGAAGAGTATTCCAAAGACGTATGGTACTTGTATTAAACTGTCATTCAGATACTAAGCCCCTTCTTCTAAAATGGACGAGTTTCCCACCCCTTCTAGATCGGGCGAATATATGAATTTGTCTACAGGTATTTAGGTGTTTGCTTCCAAATGATTTCATGTAAGAATAGTAGAGATCTAGTTCTAATCAGATTGTCGGAGCTACAGTCATAAAGGAAAGTAGCCAATTTAGAAACATGTTGAGTCCTTCTTATACCATAGACATACCTAATAATGCTATTGAATACTACATTTAATTTTCGTTGGCTTAGTGCATGGCATTTTGGTCAGACCAGGAATTAGAAATGTCTTTGCTAATAGAATTCTAATTTCGATTGGTGCACGCAGCTTTACATACTTCTGCCTGGCTACAACATTCATATGATTTGACCAAGTTAGAGAACTGTTAAAAATCACACCAACATTTTTAGCACTAGACACAATATCAATTTTCTGTTGATTTATAGTGATATCCAGATCTCGCATACTAAATCTTTTATTTTTGTGAATAACAATCACTTTCGATTTCTGGGGGTTCAGAAATAAACCATTTGCTGTAGCCCACTTATAAACACAGGACAGGTCCTCGTTCGATTTTGCGACGAATTCACTTATATTATTAACAGAGCCGCTAAGATATAAATGAACGTCATCAGCATACATAAGGATTTGGCAATGGATCATCTGGGTAGGAAGATCGTTTACATAGAGCGAAAAAAAGAGTGGACCAATTAAGGAGTGGAACTCCCTTGGGCACTAGAATTGGCTCTGATATTGAATCCCCTACGTACACTGACTGTTCTGTTGTTGATAGAAATATCGCTGAAATTGAAAAATCTTCTGAGCTTCATATATAAGTTATGATGATCAACGGAGTCGAAAGCTTTTGAATGATCTAGTAGGACGAGAAAACTAGCTTTGCCATCATCAATTTCGCTTCTAATTGATTCCGAAACTCCAACTAATGCACTAAAGCAAATATGATGGGCTGGAAACCCGGATTGTCTATCGGACAACAAAGATTCATGACAAAGATATTCGGTCATTTGTTTATGCAAAATTGTCTAGAAAACTTTTGAGAGGTAACATAATAATGAAATCGGACGGAAATCACTATTCGATGTAGGGATTGGGCTTATCTTTGATCTTTTCCAAATTTGCGTTCCATGTTGTCATGAATGACCAATATGGGTTTATTGGTGGCCACTGTAGTTCCAAAGACTTTAAATTGGACTCAAATTTTGTCCAAAAATTAGTACCAAAATTGAATATAACAAACAGACGCTGATTGAGCGTTTCTCGCATTATTTTCTAAAATCATTAAATTTTGCCTAGGTTACGCCGCCATACTGTGATGTCTGTGATTTGTTATTGCAAAAAAAAATCAGATATTTGCAACACATTTTAAAACAATTTTTCTGTGCCACCAACGCCGACACCAAATTATACCAAATACAGACAAATGTTATGCAGCATATCTTAATGAATCTAATTTGGCAAACAGGCGCATCCATTTGCAAAAAAAAAAAAAAGAAAACAACAACGAACGATTCAATTACTGAGCATTTCGCTTCCCTATTAAATGACTTTTAACTTTTCACACATTTGAGAATGGAACCATTGACGGATGCTCGACAATTCCATTACATCATTATCGCTGAAGGCAGGCAGGCAGGCAGCAAACCGCAGGATAAGAGAGACACATGACTCGTCCAGTGATGCAGACGACATGTAACAATCAGTTTCATTCATTTTCCAGTTTCGGCTTGGGTTTTGTTTTCACCAAAACATTTTGCCATAGCATTGAGAGAGCTTTATGCATAAATGAATGGGATTTGCGAAGACAGTGGATAAGAATAAGATTTTTTTAACAAAAAATTAAAGCAAAATGAAACAAGTAAGAAGGCGTTGAGTTCGGCCGGGCCGAACTTTGCATCCCCACCACCTCGGGTATATATGTTAACCACCTCTCATCAAAATCCGGTGAAAATTACGTACCTTATGTCCCATGGCAGTTATATCGAAATATGTTCCGATTTGGACCAAATACTAATATATACAAGTCATTGTTCAATTGTGTATAATAAAATACTGGTCCTTTAGTAGCTTTATCTAAAAATAAACCGATCTGAACCATATACAACATGGATGTCGAAAAGCCTAACATAAGTCACTGTGCCAAATTTCAGTGAAATCGGATTATAAATGCGCCTTTTTATCGGGCCAATACTTTAAATCGAGATATCGGTATACATGGCAGCTATATCCAAATCTGGACCGATTTGAACCAAGTTCCAGCAAATATCGAGGAGCCTGACACAACGCATTGTCCCAAATTTCGGCGAAATCTGACAATAAATGCGCCTTTTAAGGACCCAAAACCTTAAATCGAGAGATTGGTCTATATGGCAGTTATATTAAAATCTGGACTAATCTGGGCCAAATTGAAGAAGGACGTTGAAGAACCTTACACAACACACTGTCTCAAATTTTAGCGACATCGGGTAATAAATACGCCTTTTATGGCCCCAAAACCTAAAACCGAGAGATCGGTCTCTATGGCAGCTATATCCAAATCTGGAGCGATCTGTGCCATATTGCAGAAGTATGTCAAGGAGCTTAACTTAACACACCGTCCCAAATTTCAGCAAAATCAGATAATAAATGTGGCTTTTATGGGCCTCAGACAGTAAATCGGAGGATCGGTCTATATGGCAGCTAAATCCAAATCTGGACCGATCTGTGCCAAACGGATGAAGAATGTCGAAGGGCCTAACACAACTCACTGTACCAAATTTCAGCAACATCAGATATTAAATGTGGCTTTTATGGGCCTAAGACCCTAAATCGGAGGATCGGTCTATATGGCAGCTACATCCAAATCTGAACCGATCTGGGCCAAATTGACGAGGTATGTAGAAGGACCTAACACAACTCACTGTCCCAAATTTCATCAAAATCGGATATTAAATGTGGATTTTATGGGCCTAAGAACCTAAATCGGAGGATCGGTATATATGGTAGCTATATCCAAATCTGGATCGATCTGGGCCAAATTGACGAAGGATGTCGAAGGTTCTAACACAACTCACTGTCTTAAATTTCAGTAAAATCGGATATTAAATGTGGCTTTTATGGGCCTAAGACCCTAAATCGGCCGATCGGTCTATATGGAGGCTATATCAAGATATAGTCCGATATAGGCCATCTTCGAACTTAACCTGCTTATGGACAAAAAAAAGAATCTGTGCAGAGTTTCAGCTCAATATCTCTATTTTTAAAGACTGTAGCGTGATTTTAACAGACAGACGGACAGACATGGCTGATGGTCTTAGATTTTTACGCTGATCAAGAATATACTTTATAGGGTCGGAAATGGGTATTTCGATGTGTTGCAAACGGAATGATAAAATTAATATACCCCCATCCTTCGGTGGTGGGTATAAAAAAATTATATTTGTTTTTGATTTTTAGTCAAAAAAAATTTTAATGCGTCAAATTTTATCCCCTTACATTCAAAACGCTGTCAGTTCTTAGTGTACTCTATATTCTATTCTTCAATTACTCCAATTCTATACCCACCGTGTTGGATGGCGTTCTTCTTTGCACAGAGAGTTGGCCAAACAATGAAGGCACCACAGTGTCACCATCATCGCTGCATGTAATAGTGCTTCACATTGGCGAACTGTGGCCATGCCTCTTCTGTCCATTCGATATGCTATCTGAATGAAAGCGCTATGTGTATATGAGTGAGTGTGAGTGCGAGTGCAACTACAGCTGCACCATCAATTCTAAGTAGATGACACCGCACAGATAAATTTGTCCCACTAAATTGGCCAAAACATGAAATAATTGCGAATGTAATTAGTTATAGCCCCCTAAGAATGAATGGTGATGGCAATGCTGCTGGTTCTGGCCCGATAGCAGGCTGGCAGGCTGGCAGCCTAGCAGCATGGCTGGGTGTCTGATGATGATGTTGCTGTTGATGCTGGTACGAGTACTTGGAATGAGTTCCACTGGCTAACAACAGCAATTTAGCATTAGTGGAAGCAGAAATGCTTGTCGTACTTCTTGTATCTGCCTTCAAGGGAATTCTGGGAAATTTGTCTTTTTTCTTCCTCTTCCTAGTCAGTGTTGTCGCTTTACGATAAAGTTAAAATAAAAATAAAATCTAATTTTCTCGGGATACCCTTCCCATTTTTACTCCTCCTCACAATATCTATCTACATTAGATTGAACTTACGTGAGAGAGGTAGTTGGAGGCCACCGTAGCGCAGAGGTTATCATGTCCGCCTTTGACGCTGAACGCATGGGTTCGAATCCTGGCGGGACCACCAGAAAAATTTTCCCCTCCTAATGCTGGCAACATTTGTGAGGTACTATGCCACGTAAAACTTCTCTCCAAAGAGGTGTCGCAATGCGGCACGCCTTTCGGACTCGGACATTGAGCTTAAACTTCAATCGGACTGCACTCATTGGTATGTGAGAAGTTTGCCCCTATTCATTTGTGGCATGTTCATGGGCAAAATATGTTTGTTTATATTTGTTGAGAGAGAGTAAGGTGCCCCGGTAGTTGAGTTAATAGCGAGCTCGGATTATCAGTACAAGAGTTGTGGGTTTTATTCCCAGGGTTTAGTCTGCATTACAATTAAATACATTTTTGAGTCTTCTTTTAAAATTCCACTATATGTGACCAACTTTAGGGGCCTACCAAGAAGCTCCCGGACAACCCGAAGTTTTGCATATGATCCCGCTAACACCTCAGCTGTAACCGTTTAACATTTCTAAGAGATCTCTTCCTGTTCTCACACGGCATATTTTTTAATAGTTTTTTTTTTTAGATCTATCCAACTGCTCAATGACTCATCATCTTCCCGATATGTTCTATACATGCCATCATTTACCGAATTAATTTTGCATAAGTGACCTCGTAGTCCTATGTGTTTTGTTATGTTTCCGAAAGCTTTACTGACTTCCTTCTTACTTTCTTTCAGTAATAGCCTCGTTTTCTCACGATAAGGATCTCCCCATCAGATTATCGCTGTCCTACCGACCGTTTTGCTGTGTTAAATGCTCGTTCGTCCCCTACGTCCTTAACACGGACTGCGTCGACCGAAAGGCCAAGTTTATTGGCGGCTGTCCTCTTTCTTTTACTGCCAATAAGTCTGCTTTTTCATTCGCCTTTACTCCGCTATGGGCCAGCGCCCATATAATGCGGAACGTGCTATCCTTAGAGAGGGCGTGAACGTCCTTCCTACTCTCCAAGACTGTTCGTGACAAAGTATGCTGAAGAGTAAGGTACATGTTGAGGCTTCAATCAATTCAATGGTTGTGGATTTTTATAGCCAGATTGCGCAGACGCGATGATATATACAAATCATCGGCTTGTCGCGTCTTAAATTGTTGAGTTGGCAACCCGTTGGCTCCTGTTGCCTTGTTGTACTTTGGTCGGGCCACACGCTGACCTATGCGGCCATAACGCATTTGTACTCTCGTAGCCGTCAATATCGAGTACAAGCAGCTGCGTAATCAAGGATATAGGGTTTTCATATCCTAGGTTAGGCAAAGTTAAAGTTTCATATCCAAATCACACTGTCTGCATACAATACCTGATGTCTTTATTCTACCACTCTTTGCAAGGAGTTAAACGTTTCGTTTTAGCTCCTGAGAATTTCGTTTGGCTCACACTCACGTCTACACAGATAGGACAAATATGTTGCCAAATCTTGCGCCAACGTTGTCATTATCATACACGGGCGTTGTTGGAAATATTGTCAACAAGCGTTGTTGATTCATGCAATGACCGTTGTGGACATCATCCCTTTGAAATGTGTATGTATGCCAACCTTAAGTTTAAATGACTCTTAAAACCTTGAATGTGTATGGCCGGCCGTGGTGCAATGTGGTAAGGCGTTTGTTAGCACACAATGAGATTAATGGAACACAGGTTCGATACTCATCGGCACACAAAATCTTTTTGTAATCTTTAAATAAACTGTGCACTAGAGGTTGTCAGAATGTGAACGTCTGTGGACGTTTATAAATATTTGTTGTTGATCTAATAACATCTGTGTGTTGTCAACGCCGTGCATGATTTTTTCTATGGGTGTATACATATCTCTCTTCTTTAAGCGGTATCGATGTTTCTTCTCTATTTCCTTTTCTTAGGACACCTCTCCTTAGCCTGGCGCATTGCTACTGACTGCAGGGTTGTTGGGAATGCCAGATTCAACCACTCTGGTCAAAGCTTCACTATCAGCTGGAATCCAAAGTTGTCCTCTGTAGGTGCTTGGAGTGTCCACGGCGCCAACCGGTTGGATTTCGACGACATTAAAAGGCGCCCTCAAAAGTTTCATGAAGTTTGCCTTCTGAGGTCATGTGACGATACATCTATGAACAAAATATATATGAACAAGCATATCACAATATTTGCTCTATTTTTACTCGTTTTTATACCCACCACTGTAGGATAGGGGGTATATCATTTAGTCATTCCGTTTGCAACACATCGAAATATCAATTTCCGACCCTGCAAAGTATATATATTTCGGATCGTCGTGAAATTCTAAGAGGATTTAACGATGTCCGTGTGTCTGTCTGACTGACCATCCGTCTGTTGTAATCACTCTACAGCCTTCAAAAATTGAGATATTGAGCTGAAATTTGGCACACAAATTTTTGACCATATTTGGATATAGCTGCTATATAGACCGATTTTCCGATAAAGGGTCTAATGCCCATAAAAACTTTGTTTTTCATCCGATTTTGCTGAAATTTGAAACAGTGAGTAGCTAAGGCTTCCCGACCAAATATGGTTCAGATCGGACTATATTTAGATATAGCTGCCATATAGACCGATCTCCCGTTTAAGTGTCTGAAGGCCATAAAAGATTTAATTATTACCCGATTTCGCTGAAATTTGAAACAGTGAGTAGGTTAAGACCTCCCAACATCCGACCTAAATATGGTTCTGATCGGACTATATTTAGATATAGCTGCCATATAGACCGATTTGCCTATAAGGGGACTGAAGCCCATAAAAGCTTTATTTATTATCCGATTTCGCTGAAATTTGACACAGTTTAATGCCTTTTTACTGGTCATTTGAATGTTTTGGAAATTTGTTTTATTGGCAACACTATCATTAGTTCGCAGTATGGGCTGAGACTTTGCTGGCTGAATGGAATAAATGCTTAGAGTACACGCGTGACTACAACTTGGCTACTTAATTTTGTACTTCGCACAAAAGTGAATTGTCTTGTAAATGTGGCAGCAGCAGCAGCAGCCCCAGGATCAGAACTAGCAACAACAAAAAACCCAAAATCACCTACCAAATGACAAACTAACAACTGAACAACATCATTATTTAAAACATTTGGAGGAAGAGGAATAAAAAACCATGTCACAAAAAACAGAAACAGACTCACCAGCCGCCAATTCGTATACAATTGAATTATAATCAAACCATGGTCATGCTGCCCCTACCTCCCACCCACCCACTCCCACTATTTACAATGTTTTTGAGGTGTTTGAGTCACGTTTAGCTACACAGATGTGTCGCACTCACACCCTTACGCATGCGCCATAGGCCTCGCATACTTTGGATTTGGGGGACATTCATCCACCCATTCGTAGGCTTCGGCCTGTAGTAATCGAACATTTGCATTTTGTTTTTATTCATTAAAGTGCCACCACTTTGTGTCATGATTGTGATCTTCAGACAAATTTTTTGTAGAGCGAAACAAAAAGTGTCTCCATGTTGGAATGTTTGGAAAAATTAAATAGTGTTGTGAATTTTAGTGGGCATTCTGAATGACTACTACACGCCGTCCGTCTATAGGTAAAAATTGGAAAACTCTTTCTATGTGTCTTCATTGCCGTTGAGTAATGACAATTTCAATGATGATGTAGGTAATGAACATCATGAATTGTGCCATTGTTGATCTGCTTCTTTAGACCCTGATCATCTCTTCATCTGCTGGCCCATAGGGGAAAATTAATTGCGAGCCGAAACGGAGCGTGCCGACGCGCTTGATATGCTCAATTCCTTGAAATTGTTCGCATGAAAATGTGTTGGGTTTTCTTGTTCGCCTATTTTTATGAAATTACAATCTGAAACGTAAGATTTTATTTTTGCTTTTTGCATTGGTACGAGAGTGGTGTGATGAGATTGCTCCAAATGGTTGGTAGCACATTGCTATTGTTACAGCAGTACAGAACATCCCGCTAAGGAACAGGGCAAACTTCTCATATATCAATGACTGCTGTCCGATTTATGTTTAATCATAAATATAAAGGACCTTCTTTTTATAGCCGAGACATGTCCGTCCGTCTGTCCGCTGTCCTTCTGTCTGTTGAAATCACGCTACAGTCTTTAAAAATAGAGATATTGAGCTGAAACTTTGCATAGATTCTTTTTTTTTCCCTAAACAAGTTAAGTTCGAAGATGGGCTATATCGGACTATATCTTAATGTAGCCCCCATATAAACCGATCCGCCGATTTAGTCTTAGGCCCATAAAAGACACATTTAATATCCGATATTGCTGAAATTTGGGACAGTGAGTTGCGTCGGGCTCTTCAACATCTTTCTTGCATTTGGCACAGATAGGTCCAGCTTTGGATATAGCTGCCATATGAACCGATCTCTCGATTTAAAATCTTAGGCCTATAAAAGGCTCATTTGTAGTCTGATTTTGCTGAAATTTCGGACATCATTCTTTAATTTGGTGATTTAAGGTCTTGCGCCCATGAAAGGCATTTATAGTCCGATTTTGCTAAATTTTTGGACAATGGGTTGTGTTAGGTCTTTCGACGTCCTTCTTCAATTTGGCATAGATAGGTCCAGAATTGGATATAGCTGCCATATAGACCGATCTCTCTATTAAAGGTTTTGGGCACATAAAACGCACATTTATTGTCCGATGTAGCGGAAATTTGAGACAGTGAGTAGCGGTAATTTGAGACAGCGAGGCCCTTCGACATGCTTCTGCAATTTGGCTCAGATCGGTCCAAATTGTGATATAGCTGTCATATAGACCGGCCTCTAGATTTAAGGTTGTGGGCCCATAAAAGGCGCATTTACTTTTCGATTTCGCTGAAATTTGGGACAGTGAGTTGTGTTGGGCCTTTCGACATTCTTCTTCAATTAGATTTAGATAAGTTCAGATTTGGATAAAGCTGCCATATAGACCAATCTCTCGATTTAAGGTTTTGGGCGCATTTGTTGTCCGATGTCTCCGAAATTTGGGACAGTGAGTTGTGTTAGACCCTTCGATATCCTTCTTCAATTTGGTCTAGATCGGTCCAAATTTGAATATAGGTGTCATATAGACCGATCTCTCTATTAAAGGTTTTGGGCACATAAAACGCACATTTATTGTCCGATGTAGCGGAAATTTGAGACAGTGAGTAGCGGTAATTTGAGACAGCGAGGCCCTTCGACATGCTTCTGCAATTTGGCTCAGATCGGTCCAAATTGTGTTATAGCTGTCATATAGACCGGCCTCTAGATTTAAGGTTGTGGGCCCATTAAAGGCGCATTTACCGTTCGATTTCGCCGAAATTTGGGACAGTGAGTTGTGTTGGGCCTTTCGACATTCTTCTTCAATTAGATTTAGATAAGTTCAGATTTGGTTAAAGCTGCCATATAGACCAATCTCTCGATTTAAGGGTTTGGGCCCTCCGAAATTTGGGACAGTGAGTTGTGTTAGACCCTTCGACATCCTTCTTCAATTTGGTCTAGATTTGTCCAAATTTGAATATAGGTGCCATATAGACCGATCTCGCGATTTATGGTTTTGGGCCCATAAAAAGCGCATCTACTGTCCCATGTCGCCAAAACTTGAAACAGTGAATTGCGATAGGGCCTTCAACATTCCTTTTCAATTTCACTCAGATAGGTCCAGATTTAGATATAGCTGTCATATTTCTCGATTTAAGGTTTTGGGGCCTTAAAAGGCGCATTTATTGTCCGATTTCGCCGATATTGGGGACAATGAGTTGTATTAGGCTCTTCGACATTCCTCTTCAATTTGACCCAAATCGGTCCAGATTTGGGTATAGCTGCCCTATAGACCGATTTAAAATCTTGGCCCCATAAAAGGCGCATTTATAATCAGGTTTGTTCGAAATCGGAATATATAACGATATAGCTGCTCTGGTTCATAAGGTATTCATTTTTCACCGGATTTTGACGAAAGGTAGTTTACATATATACCCGAAGTGCTAAAGTGCAACGGCTCCTCCCACGACCTCCATCATACGTGTCAAATATGGTCTGAATCGGTCTTTAAATCGATCTCCCTATTTTACTTTTGGAGCCCCTAAAAGGCACAATTCTTATTCGATTTGCCTGAAATTTTTTACGACGGATCCTCTCATGACCATCAACATACGTGTTTATTATGGTCTGAATCGGTCTATAGCCCCATACAGCTCCCATATAAATCGATCTCTCTATTTTACTTCTTGAGCCCCCAAAGGGCGCAATTGTTATACGAATTGGCTGACATTTAACACAGGTCTCCAACATATAATTTAAATTATTTATATATATAAAATTTGGTCCAAACCGGACCATATCTTGATATCGCTCTAATAGCAGAGCAAATATTTTCTTATATCCTTTTTTTGCCTTAGAAGAGATGCCGAGAAAAGAACTAGACAAATGCGATCCATGGTGGAGGATATATAAGATTCGGTCCGGCCGAACTTAGCACGCTTTTACTTGTTTTTTCTGATGTTGTCGCGCAGAGGCTTTCAGCTAGCTGTGGCTTTCAGCGTCATAGGCGGATATGCTAAACTCTGCGCTACTATGTCCCTCTAGTAACAAACTACTTCTTAATTTTTATGTTGCTTTTATGCATCCGCGGTATTTGAATCCAGCCAAAGGTAGAGTGCAAATTCTATTTCATTTATTCTCAGGCGGCATAAGGTTGACTTGGCGAGGCCATTTCACAAGATGCATTTTGTAGCGAGATTATATGCAGGACCTTTGACTAATACAGAACCTTCAATTCAGGTCCTGTTTCAAGATCTTGCTAGATCCAAGAATAATTATGCATACCGTGGCAATGTTTCCTCTTTTGGGGCCACAGGTCGAAGACAAACTCCTGAAACAGATTTCAACTGATCTAGGGTTTGTCTGTCGTATTTTCATATTTAGCTACCTCTCTAGTTCGTAAAGATCCTTTTTAGCCTATTTTAGGGGGAGGAACAGCAATCTAGCAGATAATTGTCCCACCGGCAAGCCCTCTTTCCGATGGATGTATTTTATGGTAAAAATACAGGGTCTCTGATCAATATTTCAAATCGTTACAAACAAACTAATGAAGATAATACCCCCCATGCTATCCCCAGACACGTTTTCGTTGTCTTTTCTTTCTAACCAAATTTGACCATAACCATAACAAAAAGATACTGTTCTTCATCCTATGATATATGGTATATAAAATCCTTGGTTGCAAACTCTTTTTCTTTGTCTTTTCGCTCTCACCAAATTCGTCTACCATGCCCTCGTATTTTTCAAAATAAAACATTAATGCTTTGCCGTAACACTTTTCAATTCATCATTGGGTCGAGCAACCATTCGCTCTTGATGTTCTTGTTGTTGGTATTTCAATTTAATTCATATTAAAATATAGTGCGAAAATAATAAAAACAACAAAAAGGACAATGAGCAAATGATGGCAAGGTCCAAGGGTATGGGAGGGGGCAAAAGACACCCATTTGTAACAAAACACACACGGACGAATTGTCATATGTTGTCTTGCCTTGTGTTGTATTGCATTGCACTGCATTCGGTTACACTCTGCCACCAGAAGCGAAATGAAAAAAAATAAAACCACACAACCACCCATCGCAGACCATTTCATAAACAATTAATTTAGAAAAATATGCAAAACGACTTAAATGTTGCCGTTGGTTTTTTGATTACAATTTCTGAGAATTTTTGGCTAAATTTATAATGCTTTAATTGGAACATTGAGATTATGTATTATAATTTACAATGGCCACAGACGCACAGACGCAACGACAAACAGACAGACAGACAAACACAATTATGCCACATTAATGTGTGCGTTTGCGTTTTTTGTTTGGGGACTTGAAGGCAAAATAATTTAATTCATTCATGTTGACAGGATGTTTGGCACATAAAAAATATGAAATTTCCACGAATTGAACTATAAACATTGTTTCGCTGATATACGCCGTAGGTATATTTTGTAGACTTTTGGGAAATAGTGAGACCATTTTGAGGTCAAACGCAATTTTGAGTGGAGATTTTATTTTAAGGAAAGAAATTTTGTTCGAAATATAAACAAAGAAGTAGACATAAAATTTTGAACCAATTAAAGATTTTTTTTTCAAAAAGGTAAACAGGGTAAGGATGTCGAGCAGCTATATAATCGATCCGCAAAATATTGGGAAAAGATATTGCAGGACCATTTACAACTGTTCTTAATTTCAGCCAATATTGGAGAACATTTTTTTGTGGGCTAAAGGTCCCAAATCGGGATACTGACAACTACAGTGGGCATCAAAATAAAGTGCACACAAGCATTTGCTTTAAAAAGTTTTTATTTAAGAAATTAAATTTACTATTTGTACGGAATACAAAAATTAAGAAATTCTTTGTGGACCAAAGTAGCGATGAAAGTAAATATAAAAGTATTTGGCCAGATTTTGAAGTTCACTGTATATGAAAATATGTCCTTATATGAGTACCTTATTCGCCGTTGTATATATAGTACTCTTAAATCCGGATTCTTTGATCCGAATATGGATAATAAATTCGTTTTATATAATCTTAAACAGGGACGTAACCATGGGGGGGGGGGGGTACTAGGGACTGAGACCCCCCCAAAAAATTATTTTGTCTATAATGACAAAATTTCATATTTATAATATTCTACACAGACAAAATTTTTTGGACAAAATTTCAGCGTAATATTCTCGTATGACAAAACGAAAGGCCGAACCCTCTTCGAATTTTTTTTAAAGACAAAATCTTTTTAAAGTTACATTTAACAAAATTTTATAAAAAACAAGTAAAAGCGTGCTAAGTTCGGTCGGGCCGAATCTTATATACCTTCCACCATGGATCCCATTTGTCGAGTTCTTTTCCCGGCATCTCTTCTTAGGCAAAAAAGGATATAAGATATAAAGATATGGTCCGGTTTGGACCACAATAAAATTATATGTTGGAGACCTGTGTAAAATGTTAGCCGATTCGAATAAGAATTGCGCCCTTTGGGGTCTCAAGAAGTAAAATAGAGAGATCGATTTATATGGGAGATGTATTGGGCTATAGACCGATTCAGACTATAATTAACACGTATGTTGATGGTCATGAGAGAAACCGTCGTACAAAATTTCAGGCAAATCGGATAATAATTGCGACCTCTAGAAGCTCAAGAAGTCAAGATCCCAGATCGGTTTAAATGGCAGCTATATCAGGTTATGGACCGATTTCAACCATTCTTATCACAGTTGTTGAATATCATAACAAAACATGTAGTGCTAAATTTCATTCCAATCGGATAAGAATTGCGCCCTCTAGAGGCTCAAGAAGTCAAGACCCATGATCGGTTTATATGGCAGCTATATCAGGTTATGAACCGATTTGAACCATATTTGGTACAGTTGTTGGATATCATAATAAAATACTACGTGCTAAAATTCATTCAAATCGGATAAGAATTGCGCCCTCTAGAGGCTCAAGAAGTCAAGACCCAAGATCGGTTTATATGACAGCTATATAAGGTTATCGACCGATTTGAACCATACTTGACACAGTTGTTGAATATCATAACGAAACACGTCGTGCAAAATTTCATTCCAATCGGTTAAAAATTGCGCACTCTAGAGGCTCAAGAAGTCATGACCCCAGATCTGTTTATATGGCTGCTATATCAGGTTATGGACCGATTTGAACCATACATGACACGGTTGTTGGAAGTCATAACAAAACTCCTCATGCAAAATTTCATTCTAATCGGATAAGAATTGCGCACTCTAGAAGCTCAAGAAGTCAAGACCCAAGATCGGTTTATATGGCAGCTATATCAAAACATGGACCGATATGGCCCATTTACAATACCAACCGACCTACACTAATAAGAAGTATTTGTGCAAAATTTCAAGCGGCTAGCTTTACTCCTTCGGAAGTTAGCGTGCTTTCGACAGACGGACGGACGGACAGACGGACGGAAATGGCTAGAATATATATACTTTATGGGGTCTCAGACGAATATTTCGAGTAGTTGCAAACAGAATGACGAAATTAGTATACCCCCCATCCTATCGTGGAGGGTATAAAAAATTCAAAAAAATTTTTTCTAAAGACTACATTTTAATGAATTTTTTTAAGGACTATATAAAAGAGACGCCCAGCCAGAACGGCTAAAGCTAGAGTCATGAAATTTAGCACGAATGTGGGTCTTGAGTCGTAGGCGCGCTATAAGACGGGTTTTTATGATATTCGTGCGTTTAGGTACTAAAAAGTGCGAAATGGTGACTTTTTACCCAGTGCGAATGGAGAGGGTTATTATGAATATAGAAGTAAGATTTGGTGACAAAAATTTTCCAAAATAGGAAGTGGGAAAAATGGTACGTTTAGTACCACAATTGGTACTTTTGATACCTTGTTTGTTTATTGAGCTAGAGTTTTGAATTTTGAAATTTAGGTACACTATGACAACCTAAATTGGGATTCCAATAGACTTTTTCGACATTTACGAACAAAAAAGTACCAAAAAAGGTACGAAATAGTTGAACTTTGCATAAGGCGAACGGGTAGAGCTAGAAATTCTAAATATGGCTTAAATGATTGTTGTTGCGAAATAAATGGGGTAGATAGAAAATATATGAAAAATAGTAATGGAAATGTACTAAACGTACGTTTAGTACCGTATTTGGTACCATTTCATACTTTTTTTAAAGATTTAACTAGAGCTCTGAAATTTAACATGTAGATTCTACTAAAATATGTTTGTTGGCTGAGTAAGTGTCATTAATATGACACTTATGAGCTACTATGTCATGTAAAACTTCTCTCCAAAGAGGTGTCGCACTGCGGCACGCCGTTCGGACTCGGCTATAAAAAGAAGGCCCCATATTATTGAGCTTAAACTTGAATCGGACTGCACTCATTGATATGTGAGAAGTTTGCCCCTGTTCCTTAGTGGAGTGTTCATCTTCAAAATTTGCAATTTACTTAATATTTATGTTGGTCAATGGGGATTTCAAATGGGCCATATCCGTTTAGATTTAGATATAACTCCCATATTAACCGATCTTCCGATTTGACTTCTCGAACTGATGGAAGTCGCAATTTTTGTCCGATTTGGCTGAAATGTTGAGGATTGTGTTCCGTTATGACTTCCAACAACTGTGTTGGTCCAAGTCGGCCAAGAACCTGATATAGCTCCCATATAAACCAATCTCCCGATTTGATTTCTTGAGCCCCTGGAAGCCGCAATTTTTGTCCGATTTGGCTGAAATTTTACACGTGGTGTTCTTTTGCGCCAACCGATTTGGCTGAAATTTTGCGGATAGTGTTCCCTTATGACTCCCAACAGCTGTGTCGGTCAAGAACCTGATATAGCTCCCATATAAACCGATCTCCCGATTTGACTTCTGGAGCCCCTGGAAGCCTCAATTTTTGTCCGATTTGGCTGAAATTTTGCACTTGGTGTTCGTTTACGACTTTCAACAACTGTGCCAAGTACGGCTAAAATCTGTCTATAACTTGATATAGCTCCCATGTAAAACGGTCTCTCGATCATCTTTGCTCGGTTCCTAGAAGCTTTAATTTTTACTGGTTTGACAGATGTTTGGTATGTAGAATAAATATGTCCTACAACTTAATTAGGAGACCACCATAGCTCAGAGGTTAGCATATCCGCCTATGGCGCTGACCGCCTGGGTTCGAATCCTGGCGAGGCCATCAGAAAAAAAATTTCAACGGTGGTTTTCCCCTCCTAATGCTGCCAACGTTTGTGAGGTACTATTCCATGTAAAACTTCTCTCTAAAGAGGTGTCGCACAGCGGCACGTCGTTCGGACTCGGCTATAAAAAGGAGGCCCCTTATCATTGAGCTTTAATTTGAATCGGACTGCACTCATTTATATGTGAGAAGTTTGCCACTGTTCCTTAGTTTTTTCTAACAAGCCCATCATGAATTGCAGCAAATGACAGACTTTTTAGCAGTCAGTCTACTGTTCTGAAATTGCAAACATTTAGCATTAACATCAAAACTTCTGCTGCAGTAGTAGCAAAATTGTTTGCAATATCTTGAATTAGTAATCTAAAACCTCAGAGTGTATTCTTGCTCGGTTTGAGGTCCAAAGTCGATCTAGATAAGTCCGTTTGTTTCCTTTCGCATGCCCGGATACTTCTTACCGATGAAAGTCAAACGGACTATGTTTATATTTAGCTCCCATATGAACCCATATCTTGACTCGACCTTTTGAAACCCTAGAACCGTAGAAGGCGCAATTTTTATCCGATTTGGCTCAAATTTTACCAAAAGCTTATCAAAGCCAAACAAATTTGCATTTAAGGAAGTTAGTAATTTGCGTCTGGCTGTACTAGAAATCCTTGGGTCATATTCAGATGTTTGAGAGAACAAAAATGATGCGAGGATCAAAAAAAATCGTAATCCACAACAAATTCTAAGAAGATTTGGATGGACGCAAAATCATAGGGGCCAATTTCTCACATATGAGTGCAGTCCGATTCAAGTTGAAGTTCAATGATAAGGGGCCTCCTTTTTATAGCCGAGTCTGAACGGCGTGCCGCAGTGCAACACCTCTTAGGAGAAAAGTTTTACATGGCATAGTACCTCACAAATGTTGCCAGCATTAGGAGGTGAAAACCACCGCTTAAAATTTTTCTGATGGTCTCGCCAAGATTCGAACCCAGGCGTTCAGCGTCATAGGCGGACATGCTATCCAAAAATTATATGTTCGATTTTTACATCCATCACCCGATTTGGATGAGTCCCAAGAAGTCACATTCTTTGAAAGAC
Source organism: Stomoxys calcitrans (assembly GCF_963082655.1). Taxonomy (NCBI): domain Eukaryota; kingdom Metazoa; phylum Arthropoda; class Insecta; order Diptera; family Muscidae; genus Stomoxys; species Stomoxys calcitrans. The sequence goes on from NC_081553.1 coordinate 14,082,440, forward strand.
CTAATTTCTTCAAAATAATGCACATACAAACTCAGTCACTTGGTCTATATGAATAACTCCTAGGTTAAGATTTTCTTTTCTTTCTCTCTCTTTCTAACCATGATGTCTATTTGAAAAAAATTTTAATTATTTCAAAATTTATTTTCACACTTAAAACAATTATCTCTTCTCTATTTAACTTTAATTTTTCCCGAAATCTTTCCACCACTAAATGGGGCAATTACACATAACTTAATTGGCAAATGGCAAACATCATCATTAGATGGTGTAGCTAGCTACAGCCATCTAAAGTCAAAATAATAATGGAATGGAATTAAAAAGAAAACACCGGAGAAATTATTTCAGCTTGGTTCGCACGTCTATTAACGGCCATAAACGTTTTTCAAATGAAAAATAAATAATAATAATTATGTTGTTGTTGTTGTTGAAATTCCCTCTAATTATGGAGGAAAATGTGCGTACAACACCACCGACTTGGCCACAAAAAAAGAACAACAACAACTACCATAACAACACCTCACCGGCTGCAGCAGCAGCAACACGCAACCAAACCTCAAATTGAAGAAAAATTTAATTGAGTCGAAAATTCCACGGAAAATTTATCATTTGCATAAAGCGATGAAATATCAAATGTATGAATGTACGTTTCCCGTATGGCGGCGTATGGAGTTTTCCCCTGGTGCATTTCGTTATGTCTTATTCATTAAATCAGCCACAATTACAATTCAAATGAAATTGTCTTATTTTTTTTCATCTAAAGTTAGCAGTAACAAAGTTGGACATAACTGAATGAGAAATGCCAGTGGACACAGTGGGGGCCATTCGATAGAAAAGAAGAATTGTAACAGGGACTCTTAAAAAAAAGGTGCAAAAAGCTGTGAGAGCAATTGTGTATTTTTCAACAGTATGCAGTATTGGGTGATTTTTATACCCACCACCGAAGGATGGGGGTATATTCATTTTGTCATTCCGTTTGCAACACATCGAAATATCCATTTCCGACCCTATAAAGTATATATATTCTTGATCAGCGTAAAAATCTAAGACGATCTAGCCATGTCCGTCCGTCTGTCCGTCTGTCCGTCTGTCTGTTGAAATCACGCTACAGTCTTTAAAAATAGAGATATTGAGCTGAAATTTTGCACAGATTCTTTTTTTGTCCATAAGCAGGTTAAGTTCGAAGATGGGCTATATCGGACTATATCTTGATATAGCCCCCATATAGACCGATCCGCCGATTTAGGGTCTTAGGCCCATAAAAGCCACATTTATTATCCGATTGTGCTGAGAATTGGGACAGAGAGTTGTGTTAGGCCCTTCGACATCCTTTGCCAATTTGGTTCAGATCGGTCCAGATTTGGATATAGCTGCCATATAGACCGATCCTCCGATTTAGGGTCTAAGGCCCATAAAAGCCACATTTATGGTCCGATTTCGCTGAAATTTGGGACAGTGAGTTGTCTAAGGCCCTTTGACATGTTTCTTTAATTTGGCTCAGATCGGTTCAGATTTGGATATAGCTGCCATATAGACCGATCCTCCGGTTTAGGGTCTTAGGCCCACAAAAGCCACATTTATTATCCGATTTTGATGAAATTCGGGGCAGTGAATTGTGTAAGGCCCATCGACATCCTTCGTTAATTTGGCTCAGATCGGTCCAGATTTGGATATAGCTGCCATATAGATCGATCCTCCGATTTATGGTGTAAGGCCCATAATAGCCACATTCATTATCCGATTTTGCTGAAATTTGGGACAGTGAGATATGTTAGGCCCTTTGACATATTTCTTCAATTTGGTCCAGATCGGTTTAAATTTGGATATAGTTGCCATATAGACCGATTTCTTGATTTATGGTTTTGGGCCCATAAAATGCTCATTTATTGCCCGATGTCCCCGAAATTTGGAACAGTGAGTTAAGTTAAGCCCCTTGACATACTTCTGCAATATCGCACAGATCGCTCCAGATTTGGATATAGCTGCCATACAGACCGATATCTGGGTTTTAGGTTTTCGGGCCACAAAAGACACATTTATTGTCCGATGTCGCTGAAATTTGAGACAGTGAGTTTGGTTAGGCTCTTCGGCGTCCTTCTTCAATTTTGCCCAGATCGGTCCAGATTTGAATATAGCTGCCATATAGACCTATCTCTGGATTTAAGGTTTAGGGCCCGTAAAAGAGGCATTTATTGTCCGATTTCGCGGAAATTTGGGACAGTGCTTAGTGTTAGGCTCTTCGACATGTTTATGCAACTTGGCCCAAATCGGTCCAGATTTGGATATAACTGCCATGTAGACCGATATCTCGATTTAAAGTCTTGGCCCCATAAAAGGTGCATTTATAATCCGATTTCACTGAAATTTGACACAGTGACTTATGTTCGGCTTTTCGACAACCGTGTCGTATATAGTTCAGATCGGTATGGGATATATGAGTATAAGGTATGAAATTTTCACCGAATTTTGATGAAAGGTGGTTTACATATATACCCGAGGTGGTGGGTATCCAAAGTTCGGCCCGGCCGAACTTAACGCCTTTTTACTTGTTCAAAAATCTTTGGGCAAAATATGGGGATAACATTTACTATGTGACCATAACCCCTGAACCGATGTACCATTCATTGCTAATATGAACTGATCTCCTAATATAACTTCTTGAGGGTGCAGAGATTTTACATCGAATTTCTGCATTCTCCAAGGCACTTATACCTCTTTACTTGGTACACATGACACTTTTTTTAACGCGTCCATAGTTTGTTCTGTATAGACTCAAAAACGGCCATACCGATTACTTCGAAATTTTCACAGATTATGCAGGTTGAACTGGAAGGAAATATAGGCTATATAATTTTGGTATCGGAAGGGGACGGAACCTCCCCTTACCACAAAAGTACTATCCAAAAATAAAAGTGTACCAATCAGAACAGTATTAGACTCAAATGAAAGCTATTCAGGAGTAGAGTAAGAATTTCATATTAAAAATTGGGTCCAAGTAACAGCGGGGCCGCCCCAAACCCAAAACATCCTAAAAAAGGTTTTTTGGACGAGCAAGACAATATGGGACTTAAATGAAAGGGGTTCGGAAGTATATTACAAATATAGTCAGGAGGAAGGAATAGGCTTTATAATTTGTTGATATCGGAAGGGGGCGGACACTCCCCTTGGCATCTATATTCAAATCTTAATCGATCTGGACCAAACTGCTGAAATATGTCGAGGGGCTTAACGTAACTTACTATCCCAAATTTCGGCGATATCGGACAATAAATGCGCCTTTTATGGGCCCAAAACCTTAAATCGAGAGATCGGTCTGTATGTCAGCTATATCCAAATCTGAACCGATCTGAGCCAAATTGAAGAAGGATGTCGAAGGGCCTAACACAACTCACTGTTACAAATTTCGGCGACATCGGGCAATAAATGCGCGTTTTATGGGCCGAAAATCTTAAATCGAGTGATCGGTCTATATGACGGCTTTATCCAAATCTAGAGCGATATTCCCCATCTTGCAGAAGTATGTCGAGAGGCTTAACCTTACTTACTGTTCCACACTTTGGCAAAATCGGACAATAAATGCGCCATTTATGGGCGCAAGACTTTAAATCGATAGATCGGTTTATATGGCAGCTATATCCAATTCTGAACCGATCTGCGCCAAATTGAAGAAAGATCTTGGGTCTTGACTGCTTGAGCCTCTAGAGGGCGCAATTCTAATCCGATTTTATTGAAATTTAGCACGTAGTGTTTTGGTATCACTCCCAACAACTGTGTTAAGTATGATTCAAATCGGTTTATAATCTGGTATAGCTGTCATATAAACCGATCTTGGATCTTGATTTCTTGAGCCAACAGAGCGCGCAATTCTTATCCGATTTGGCTGAAATTTTACATAAGGTGTTTGCAATAAATGTGCAAAGTATGGCGCAAATCGGTTCATAACCTGATATAGCTGCTATATAAACCGATCAGGGATCTTGACTTCTTGAGCCGCTAGAGGGCGCAATTCTCATCCGATTTGGCAGAAATTTTCTACAATGGCTTCTCTTATCACCTTCAATATACGTGTCCAATATGGGCCAAATTGGTCTATGTGTTGATTTAGCTGCCATATAAACCGATCTTCGGTCTTGACTTCTTGAGCCTCTAGAGGACGCAATTCTTATCCGATTTGGCTGAAATTTTGCATGAGATGTTTTGTTATGATTTCCAACAAGTGTTTTGAGTATGGTTCAAATCGGTCCATAACCTAATATAGATGTCGTATAAACCGATTTGGGGTCTTGACTTCTTGAGCCTCTAGAGTGCGCAATTCTTATCCGATTGAAATGAAATTTTGCGCGACGTGTTTTGTTACGATATCCAACAACTGTGCTAATTATGGTTCAAATCAATCTATAAACTGATATAGCTGCCATATAAACCGATCTAGGATTTCGATTTCTTGGGCCTCAAGAAGTCCTAATTATTATCCGATTTGTACAACGGCTTCTTCTTTGACCTCCAACATAAGTGTCAAATATGGTCTGAATCGGTCTTTAGCTCTCCCTATTTTACTTCTTGACCCCAAAAAAAAACTCAATTCTTATTCGATTTGACTGTAATTTTACACAAATACTTCTACTGTGGTCTCCAACATCCAAATCAACTAGCAAAGCAATTCTTTTCTTTTAACCTTCATTTATCTAAAAAGAGATACCGGGAAAGAACTCGACAAATGCGATCCATGGTGATACCCTCCACCTCTATAAGATTCGGCCCGGCTGAACTTAGCACGCTTTTACTTGATATTAACAAATTTTGCCTGAGTTTACATTTTATTTATGCCTATCATATGCCCCCAATGTGGTTTTTGATGCATTTATTGCATAGCTAATAAATAAGAGGTGTAAATTAAAATCACACTATCATTGGCCAACAACGAATCATCACCTAAAGAGATATAAAAGAAAAGCATTACCAAAACATTTGAAATTTACCTGCCACCTACCACTCTAAGTGCCACGCCAAGACTTGTCCATGTGGCCATGGGTGCCAAAACAGGGTCTAACCATTTAAGCCGCCTAAGTTACACTTGAATATGGTCATTACTCGTTGTGTATTGTGTTATAGCCTCATTTACCCATTATGGTGCGCACATTTAATTGCCACAAATTTCAATGCAAATGTGTTTGGGTGCCGTTTTCAATTTGATGAATATAAACAAGTAAAAAGGCGTTAAGTTCGGCCGGGCCGAACTTTGGATACCCACCACCTCGGGTATATATGTAAACCACCTTTCATCAAAATTCGGTGAAAATTTCATACCTTATACTCATATATCCCATACCGATCTGAACTATATACGACACGGATGTCGAAAAGCCGAACATAAGTCACTGTGCCAAATTTCAGTGAAATCGGATTATAAATGCACCTTTTATGGGGCCAAGACTTTAAATCGAGATATCGGTCTACATGGCAGCTATATCCAAATCTGGACCGATTTGGGCCAAGTTGCATAAACATGTCGAAGAGCCTAACACTAAGCACTGTCCCAAATTTCCGCGAAATCGGACAATAAATGCCTCTTTTACGGGCCCTAAACCTTAAATCCAGAGATAGGTCTATATGGCAGCTATATTCAAATCTGGACCGATCTGGGCAAAATTGAAGAAGGACGCCGAAGAGCCTAACCAAACTCACTGTCTCAAATTTCAGCGACATCGGACAATAAATGTGTCTTTTGTGGCCCGAAAACCTAAAACCCAGATATCGGTCTGTATGGCAGCTATATCCAAATCTGGAGCGATCTGTGCGATATTGCAGAAGTATGTCAAGGGGCTTAACTTAACTCACTGTTCCAAATTTCGGGGACATCGGGCAATAAATGAGCATTTTATGGGCCCAAAACCATTAATCAAGAAATCGGTCTATATGGCAACTATATCCAAATTTAAACCGATCTGGACCAAATTGAAGAAATATGTCAAAGGGCCTAACATATCTCACTGTCCCAAATTTCAGCAAAATCGGATAATGAATGTGGCTATTATGGGCCTTACACCATAAATCGGAGGATCGATCTATATGGCAGCTATATCCAAATCTGGACCGATCTGAGCCAAATTAACGAAGGATGTCGATGGGCCTTACACAATTCACTGCCCCGAATTTCATCAAAATCGGATAATAAATGTGGCTTTTGTGGGCCTAAGACCCTAAACCGGAGGATCGGTCTATATGGCAGCTATATCCAAATCTGAACCGATCTGAGCCAAATTAAAGAAACATGTCAAAGGGCCTTAGACAACTCACTGTCCCAAATTTCAGCGAAATCGGACCATAAATGTGGCTTTTATGGGCCTTAGACCCTAAATCGGAGGATCGGTCTATATGGCAGCTATATCCAAATCTGGACCGATCTGAACCAAATTGGCAAAGGATGTCGAAGGGCCTAACACAACTCACTGTCCCAATTCTCAGCACAATCGGATAATAAATGTGGCTTTTATGGGCCTAAGACCCTAAATCGGCGGATCGGTCTATATGGGGGCTATATCAAGATATAGTCCGATATAGCCCATCTTCGAACTTAACCTGCTTATGGACAAAAAAAGAATCTGTGCAAAATTTCAGCTCAATATCTCTATTTTTAAAGACTGTAGCGTGATTTCAACAGACAGACGGACAGACGGACGGACATGGCTAGATCGTCTTAGATTTTTACGCTGATCAAGAATATATATACTTTATAGGGTCGGAAATGGATATTTCGATGTGTTGCAAACGGAATGACAAAATGAATATACCCCCATCCTTCGGTGGTGGGTATAAAAACCATTACCATGAATTATGAGAGTGTAAGTGTATGGTCGGTCCAAGCTATGGCAAGTATCTGTGATGTTTGGTCATTCAGTTTTTGCTTCTCATTTTCAGGTGGTTGTGTTCGTTTTAAGGAACACAACCACCAACATTTGTTTGGAAAATCGTTGCGGTTTTTACGACTTTGTTTTCTAAGAGAAAATGTTTTTAATTTGAAAATCCTGTGTTTGGTTATGACGATTTGGTTGTCTTATTCGCTACAATGAATATTTTTATTACCTAATTACCTCAATTTTGTTTCTTGGTAATCGTTGTGCTTTGATGGAGCAGTTTTTAGGAAACTAAAAGAGTTTTTATTGAATTTGAAAGAAAAGAAAATTATAATAATAATATGCTATATGAATATTTTGGGGGTGAATGGAGATGAAGTCCACAGGATATCTCTGTTTTAACCCCAGCTTGAACATTAAGATAGGATTTTCCTATCTTAGGTTTACTGATAAAAAGTGTAACCAATTCAAACCACCATATTTTTACACCCTCCACCATAGGATAGGGGTATACTAATTTCGTCGTTCTGTTTGTAACTCCTCGAACTATTCGTCTAAGACCCCATAAAGTGTTATATATTCTTGATCGTCATGACATTTTAAGTGGAATTAGCCATGTCCGTCCGTCTGTCTGTCGAAAACACGCTAACTTTCGAAGGAGTAAAGCTAGCCGCTTGAAATTTTGCTAAACGTTTTTTTTGTCGGTTGGGTTTGTAAATGGGCCATATCGGTCCACGTTTTGATATAGCTGTCATGTAGCCTATACGGAGTCTTGACTTCTTGAGCCACTGGAGAGCGCAATTATTATCCGATTTGGCTGAAATTTTGTATGAGGTGTTTTGTTATGACTTTCAATTGATGTGCTAAGTATGGTTCAAATCGGTCAATAACCTGATATAGCTGCCATATAAACCTATCTGGTGTCTTGACTTCTTGAGCCACTAGAGGGCGCAATTATTGTCTGATTTGGATGAAATTTATCATGAGGTGATTTGTGATAACTTTCAACTGATGTGCTAAGTATGTTTCAAATCGGTCTATATCCTGGTATATCTGCCATATAAACCGATCTGGGGTCATGGTTTCTTCAGCCACTAGAGGGCGCAATTATTATCCGATTTGGCTGAATTTTGCATGACGTTTTTTGCTATGACTTTCAACAACTGTGCATGGTTCATGGTTCAAATCGGTCCATAACCTGATATAGCTGCCATATACACCGATCTGGGGTCTTGACTTCTTAGGCCACAAGAGCGCGCAATTATTATCAGATTTAGCTGAAATTTTGCATGAGGTGTTTTGTCATGACTTTCAACAACTGTGCTCAAAATAGTTCAAATCGGTCCATAACCTGATGTAGCTTCCATATAAACCGATCTTGAATCTTGACTTCTTAAGCCACTAGAGCACGCAATTCTTAACCCATTTGGCTGATATTTGGCATGAAACGTCTTTTTTATGACTTTCAACAACTGTGCAAAGTATGGTTTAAATTGGTCCATAACCTGACATAGCTGCCATAAAAACCGATCTGGGATCTTGAATTCTGAGCCTCTACAGGGCGCAATTATTATCTGATTTGGGTGACATTTTGTACAACGGATTTTCCTATGACCTTCAACATACGTGTCAAATATGGTCTGAATCGGTCTATAGCCTTATAGAGTTCCCCTATAAAACGATCTCCCTATTTTAATTTTTGAGCCCCTAAAGGGCACAATTCTTATTCGATTTGACTGAAATTTTTCACAGTTTCTTCTACTATGGTCTCCAACATTCATTCCATTATGCTCCGAATCGAACCATAACTTGATATAGCTCCAATAGCATATCAGTTGAATTGAATTGAAGTGAATTGTTGCTACTGTATCTGGTTTTTTTTCTTTTGGGTGAAAAATTTATTTTGCTTATACCAATGAAAATTAAGGTTTAAAAGCTACAGCGACAGCAGCAGCTGCTGAAGCATTTAAGGAGTAGTGTCTTGAAAAGGAGTGTTTGCACTGTTTTCTCAACTGCCGCTGAACGCGTAAGGATATTCATCATAACAAGATCGAACGAATCTTCGGAGTGGAAACTCCTGGCAAACTCAGAGGTCGAGGCTAACGCAACAGTGGTGAAAAATCTGAATCCGAAATATGTTCCGGTTTCTGCAAATAGATCTCCACCATTGTAAGGCCGCTTCGGCGCCACTAAAATTCCCTATGATGGCTGAAGGATTTGACGTTGTTCTTATGTAGGACACATATGAATGATTCGTGGACCAGGAATCCTTGTATTTAAACTACTAATGGAGACATAGAGCCTGTATTCATGCAAAGAGCAGTCTGAACGTTTTTCTTCATCCTAAGCACGGAAGCTTTTTGGAGTAACCATCCTTGAAAGTAATAAGTCTCATTACAGGTTGGTTTCCTTATATATGGCACACTATCCAGATATCCCGCATTCAAGTCTAAAAATAGCCTCATTGTAGGATGTGATGCTAATGTACATCACCAGATATGGGTTCCGGCACACGATAGCTGTGAGCACCGCACAGGCTGGAACTTTAAGGCCCGATGAGTGTGGTGTTCATCGTTGTTACGAGAAGCTTGGCTTCAAGCTAACCGGCGCGTCCACAAGTTGCGCATAGTAGAATGCTTTGTACTGTGTAGAGACACTGCGAGCGTAGTGTCTCAGTGAGAGGCCGGCCGGCACCGGCTTTTGCATTCATACTGAAATAATACCTGTGATGCTCGTTATGAAAAGACAAGTAATTGACGCCTTTAAATAACCAATGGTCACCCTATTCCCGCGGTGATCGGTCCTTTCGACCGGAACAAGCTGGCTCAGGATCGCCACCATCGCATGCAAAAACAACAACAATATCTAGATATGGAGAATTACAAGAGCGTGCTGAAACGGGTTAAAGACAAATTTTGGGTGAAATTCTGCAGCTCTGTGAAGTACACATCTGAGGCCTTTAAGCTAAGGAAGATCCTATCCTCGAAATATATTAAGAAGTATTGGGTTGCCCAAAAAGTAATTGCGGATTTTTCATATAGTCGGCGTTGACAAATTTTTTCACAGCTTGTGACTCTGTAATTGCATTCTTTCTTCTGTCAGTTATCAGCTGTTACTTTTAGCTTGCTTTAGAAAAAAAGTGTAAAAAAAGTATATTTGATTAAAGTTCATTCTAAGTTTTATTAAAAATGCATTTACTTTCTTTTAAAAAATCCGCAATTACTTTTTAGGCAACCCAATATATAACTAGAGCTGCTCATCGATACAAATTTCCCGAAAAGGTCTTCAACGGAAAACGCGGTTCCAGAAAAGTTTCTCAATGATTTCCTTGTCGGAGGTATCTGAGCCGAAAATCTTTTGGGCGATATAAAGTTTCTACTCCTTAAATTCGCCAGGCCTTGACGATGTATGAACGGTTGAATTTCAAGCTGTGTCCAATATATTGGCTTCTTGGTATAGGGAGATATACTGCTTTCATCTTTCCTTCCTTGTGCTAGTGCTTGATCAGAAAAAACAGTTTTTAAAACGAAGACACAAATACGTACATCTACGCCCATATTCATTCTTTGCTTTCTCAATAACGGCTGAAACCAAGAGAATAAGAATACATCTGAATTGAGCATTAATGCTAGCGTAGGGAAATTTTCCATTTTGTTCTCCACTGCTCGAGAGAGGTTGATATAAACATATCTTAGTGCAAAGATCACTTGATATCGCCTGACTCGGCAAGAGCATGCATATACTGAGTCCACTGTGAAACAACCCTTCACGACCTAGTCGCCTACAATGAGGGTTCTCTCGCTGTCAAGGGATATACCTTCTTGAAATTGAAAGTACAAAGAGACACCTCAACAAGGTGTACTATTTCCTTTACATTGGAATATGGCCATTAGAAATACATAATCGTATCTGGAAGAAAAAGATGTAAAAGTGATCGCGTATGTTGATGACATGGCTATTGCGATTAAGGGAAAGTTTCCCGGCACTCTGAGAGATATATTTCAGAATGCCCTATGTTCGTACATAGCCGGTCTAGGCGTAAATGAGTATAAGACAGAAGTAATTATTTTCAGCAGGAGATACAAGAAACCCACAGTGCTACCAGGCTCCTTGGGAGGTGAGAATAATTCATTTACTGGAGGTGCACAATACTTAGGTGGTTTGCTATTGTAGATAAGAAATGGAACTATAAATTTAACATTTCAAAAAAGGCAAGAAAGGCAACTCTTATCCTATGCACATGCAAAGGTTGGGGTTTGAATCGCGTGCATGCACTACTGCAGTTGTTGGGCCTTTAAAACTATATGGTGTTGCGGCTTGGCGGACGGCGCTCCATTAGTCCACCTTCGGTTCAATACTCAGCTAAATCCAGAGGATGGCTTGTTTGTGCATCACAGCTGCCCTGAGGATGATACTATCTGACACACTGAATTTGAGGCTGCACCTAATATCCCTGGACAAAATTACAGCATTTTTGCTGTGAGGCTAAGCAAGCGTTCTCTCCAGTTATGTGGTAGCTTAGAACACTGTGTTATCGTTGATACAATGCCCGATGATCCAAATAGAGTGAATTACACAATGCCTCAGCATTATGGGCAAATTTCCATTTTACCACTATTCCTGATAGAACCCGGCTTAGGTGTATGTCCGAACCCTATTTTCAACCTAACCTAATAGAAGGAACGTGGACTTCTATACGGAATGTTCCTGAGAAAATGACCAGCTGGGCTTTGGTGTGTACTCTGAGGAACTAGAATTGGTTGCTGCTGCTGTCACAATGACGAAAGGCACACTGAAATTGGCCGAAAAGTAAGATTTTTCCTTATTTGTAGGATTTTAGCAATACAAACGTGCCAAAGAAACAAAACTTTGAAATGAAAAAGCAAAATTCAAATGAAATTTACTATTTACTAACGCATATCAACCTGAAACAACGTAACTTTTAAAGACGATTTTATTTGCTAGGCTATTTTCCGTTTTTAACTAAGGTACACTGTTGTCTTGTCCACAAGCCAATGTTTCAACGATATTTGACTTTCATTTAAGATTTTGTCTTTAATAACAAGACGAAATGTTAAGGATTTTTTAACTTACCACTTAAAAAAAAAATAATACTTAATATCAAGGGATATATCTTTCACCAAAGTTAATGTTTCTTTAAAAAGTTGGAAAATTGATCATATATAAATTAAGTTTGCTAATCTTTGATCGAATTTTCAAAATTAAGGCAAATATTAATTTTTTTGCAGCATTAAGAGGGATTAACCATAGCAGACAATTTCTTTCTAATGCTCACGCAAGGATTCGAACCCAGCCTTTTAAAGTAATTGGCGTTCATGGTGACCTCTTCTCTACGGTGGCCTCCGGTCTTTGCCATTTAATTTTTAAAATAACTTCATATAAATGCTGATCTCTCCTTCGGTTTATATAGTCCATTCGTAAGGTCCAATTTTGCACCAATGCAATTGACCATGGCCCACATCAAATTTTCGTTTTATCGGGATGTATATGTAACTCTTATACTACATGTAGCTATTCTTCATTCCAGATGCGATAATTCTTCTTGTTTGCATTTATTTAGCCAGAAATGAGCCACATCGCTCAACACATTTTTATACCCTCCACCATAGGATGGGGGTATACTAATTTCGTCATTCTCTTCGCAACTACTCGAAATATTCGTCTCAGACCCCATAACGTATATACATTATTGATTGTCGTGACATATTATGTCGATCTAGCCATGTCCGTCCGTCTGTCTGTCGAAAGCAGGCAAACTTTCGAAGGAGTAAAGCTGGCCGCTTGAAATTTTGCACAAATACTTCTTATTAGTGTAGGCCGGTTGGGATTTTAAATTGGCCATGTCGGTCCATGTTTAGATATAGCTGCCATATAAACCGATCTTGGGTCTTGAATTCTTGAGCGTCTAAAGGGCGCAATTCTTATCCGATTTGGCTGAAATTTTGCATGAAGTGTTTCGCTACGATTTTCTACAAATGTTAGGTTCAAACCGGTCAATAACCTAATATAGATGTCATATAAACCGATCTTGAATCTTGACATCTTGAGCCACTAAAGGGCGCAGATCTTATTCGATTTGAACGAAATTTTGCTCGAAGTATTTTGTTATGATATCCAACAAATGTGCCAAGTATGGTTGAAATCGGCTCATAACCTGATATAGCTGTCATATAAACCGATCTTGGGACTTGACTTCTTGAGCCTCTAAAGGACGCAATTCATATCCGATTTGGCTGAAATTTAGCATGACGTATTTTATTATGACTTTCAACAACTGTGCCAAATCGGTCCATAACCTTATATAGATGCCATATAAACCGATCTGAAATTTTGACTTCTTGAGGCACTAGAGGTCGCAATTATTATCCGATTTGCCCAAAATTTTGAACGTCGGATCCCGTCATGATCATCAACATACGTGTTCATTATGGTCTGAATTGGTCTATAGCCTGATACAGCTCCCATATAAATTTTAATTATTGAGCACCCAAAAAGAGCATTTCTTATTCGAATTGCCTGACATTTTACACAGGTCTCCAACATATAATTTAAATGTGGCCCAAACCGGACCATATCTTGATATCACTCTAATAGCACAGCAAATCTTTTTTTTTGTCTAAGAAGAGATGCAGTGAAAGCAACTCTACAAATGCGATCCATGGTGGAGGGTATATAAGATTCGGCCCGGCCGAACTTAGCACGCTTTTACATGTTCATATTAAATCTATAGTGAAGTGTACTCAAGGCTCGTCCAAAACGTACTGACCCTGTTTTTACTTTTTCTTTACTGTTATGTTTATTTCGTCGTTGATTAGCACCCATTTGTTTGGCAATTCATGCCTTTTTCAGAATTGTAGAACGGTCATTGAACGATATCAGGACACAGTGTTACAAATTAGAATGTTTATTGCATTATTATATCCATCAAATATGGAACAACCACTACACTTTAAACCACATCGGACTCCATTCAATGCCATAGGATTTGGAGTAGGATTTCTGCCAATCATTCTATTTTTCAAGCTAGTTTTCTGCTTGAATTTCCAATCGGTAACTCTATTACCTTGAGCAATAAAGAAAAACTGTGATCTAAAAATTAGTTCAATGGCTGCTATGCACAAATGAAGACAAACAACCCATCAAAAAATCACCGTTGCCTCGAATACCTTTCCCACCAAAGAGCAGGCTCTTATTCAACAGCAACTACTGATGGGAAATTGCAGCAGGTGTAACAACAAGAGAAGACATCATCATCAATATTTTGCTAATAATTTTGCAATTTTTATCACTCGCACAATTGGTGGTGGTGTGAACACTGAATCTTTACGATCCTTAAACTATCCCGAGGCCTTGGCTTTCTAAGCTGGTTACTAAATGTCCAGTGCGGAGTGACCCCCTCTGTCAGCTAAATACCATTGCGGCCTTATGCTCATCATCATCATCATCATTGTCGTAGAGCTCCCCTCTGTTTTTGGGCCCAATATTAATTTTGAACATCTTTTGTAGAGACGGCGTCTAGTGGCGTCTGCCCAAGCCTGTGACTATGTTCCGGCGCTAACCATGCAACATGAAACAGAAAAAAAACAACAACAACAAACATCAACAAAAACCAATTTTACATTATCGTTTAAATGTTGTTGCCGTTGTTAATGCCCATTTGAATATCTTCATTCATGAAACTGAAGTGACTGACTAAATAATATTGCCCTGGTTCTTTTCTTTGGTAAAGATCGTAAGCACAGTAGTTGCGTTGGCATTTGATTCTCAAAGAAATCCATAATTTTGTGAAATTAAGGTCAAAATATGAGGTCTGTTCGCGTACTTTTTCAGTAAAAAATTGTAGGATTTATTAGAATTAAACAGATGGTTTTCATAAAACTCTAGAGGCTCAAGAAGTCAAGTTCCAAGATCGGTTTATATGACAGCTATACCAGATTATGAACCGATTTGAATCATACCAAACACAGTTATTGGAAGTGATACCAAAATACTACGTGCAAAATTTCAGTTAAATCGGACGGGAATTGCGCCCTCTAGAGGCTCAAGAAGTCAAGATCCAAGATCGGTTTTTATGACAGCTATATCAGGTTATGGTCATTCAAAGTTTCAGCCAAATTGGATAAGAATTGCGCCCTCCAGTGGCTCAAGAAGTCAAAATTCAAGATCGGTTTATATGGCAGCTATATCAGGTTATGGTCGGATTTGGACCATACTTAACACAGTAGTTGGAAGTCATAACAAAACACGTCATGCAAAATGTCAGCTAAATCGGATGGGAATTCCACGCCCTCCAGAGGCTACACAAATCAAGACCCCAGATCGGTTTATATGACAGCTATTCCAGGCTTTGGACCAATTTCAACCAAAATTAACACAGTTGTTGGATGTCATACTAAAACGATATGTGCAAAATTTCAGCTTAATCGGATAAATTGCGCCCTCTACAAGCTCAAGGAGGCAAGACCCAGCTATAGAAAAATATGGATGGCAGCTATTGCAAAATATGGATCGATATGGCCCATGCTTTACTCCTTCGAAAGTTAGCGAGGTTTCGACAGACAGACGGACGGACGGCTAGATCTCATCCTATCTCATCGCTTACAATGTCGACAAGGAAAAGATGATGTTTCCTCTTACCAACCATTCCTGTTCTTCTGCAGGATTCCTTTGGAATTGTTATTTTCAAGAGCAAGACTGGCATGGACATACATATCGTGGACATGTGAAGATGTCAAGGTAGTCTTTATACCAAAGGCAGTAAAAACAAAGCACATCACGGCAATGAATTGTAGGCCCATCATTCAGACTCGGGTCACTGGAAAGATAGGCCTGGAGGTATAGGTGTAAGGAACTGATACTGGATAACTTCAGTGTGGCACAATATGCCCGCCTGGAAGGTATGGGTGTGGCCCTCTACCAATTGATAAGAGAGATGGATGCGTTTCTCTGATTGAGAATGACATCTTTCCAGGTTACCAAGGATACATTCACTATGTGGTGATAAGGCCGATAGGCTCAGCCTTGGCCCGAACTGACATGGTGACAAGAGGAACATGTTGTACCCACAGAAACTGTCTTTCTGGATGATCAACGGTGACAATGATTACGAGGGGAATATGGTTTGGTCGATTTGCACTTTCAAGTTATTTGAATCGGCCTGACTGGACAGAATCATCATGGCATTACTGCACAAACCACTTGTAATAACGGTGCCATTACTAGTAAAAATTGTGGGCTCAAGTAGGGTATGTTCCTATATACGGACGTATGGACATAGGTAAGGATTGTCTTTATACTCAAGGCGGATGAGGTGAGGGAGAGTATGACATCGTAGAACTTCAGTGGGGCACAACACGCATGTCTTAAATAGCTAATTTTACGTACGCGGCCCTCTTCGATGTGGTACGAAAAGTATAGACGTTTCTCTAACTCAAGGTGTATGCCATGGTGGCCTTTCTGGATGTGGAGTGGACATTTAATAATGTGGAGACTGGGCCGATATCTGTCAACGTCATTCTGAAGAGGCCACAGAAGTGCAAAAGTTATCGTGTCCACTTATGGAGGCACTCGACTGGGTTCGATTCCTAGCGAGAACATGTGAAAAAAATTTTCTGTAGTGGTTATCCTCTTCTAATTCTGGCAACATTTGTGAGGAACTGTACCATTTGGTATAGCAGCCATGTAAAACTTCTCCAACAAAAGGTGTCGCCCCTGCGGCACGTTGTTCGGACCCGGCTATAAAAAGGAGGCCCCTTATAATTGGGCGTAAAACTTGAATCGGGCCCATATCTGTCAACGTCATTCTGTGGAGGTCACCGAAGTGCAAAAGTTAGCGTGTCCACTTGTGACGTCGAACGACTGGGTTCGATTCCTAGCGTGAACATCTGAAAAAAAATTTTCTGTGGTGGTTATCCCCTCCTAATTCTGGCAAAATTTGGTATATCAGCCATGTAAAAACTTCTCCACAAAGAGGTCTCGCCCCTGCGGCATGCGGTTCAGACTCGACTATAAAAAGGAGACCACCTTATAATTGGGCATAAAACTTGAATCGGACAGCACTCATTGATATGTGAGTAGTCTGCACCTGTTCCCTAAGGGAATGTTCATGGGAAAATATGAATTTTGTCATTCTCTACAGAAGGATTATCAATGCGTACTTGGAAGATGGTAAGGTCAATACTCGATTGACAAAGTGGATTACCTCCAATTTGAGTGCTCTCACCGATTCTCTTGAACCCAGTGATAAACGAAGTCCTATTGGATCTGAATGGAGATAACACGAAAATAATAGCTTATGAGGTCGTTGTCGTGCTAAGAATCCTAATCAAGATTCAAGATTGTCGTGCTACGAATCCTAGTCAAGATTCTGTAGACGATCGGGGGATCATTTAAAGGTCACCGATGAGGCTTTGGCGAGGAATGGTTTGGCGACAAACTCAAGGAAGACGGAGTTGGTAATATAAAATACCGGAATTTATACTGCCTTCTCTGGACGGGATCACTCAGCAGTTGTCGACGAAGGCAAGAAAGAATAGTACACAAAAATAAGCAGGAAACAAGTCGACTTTTACTCCTGCAGGAAAATGTTCGGTTGAGGGGAGTTTATCCAAAAATGTTTTACTTAATGCATGTGCCCATAGTGGGGCATATGGGAGTTTGATTTGGTGCAGGGAAATAGAGAGGAGAATTTGTATTTGAGAACAGAATGGCGGAATGTTCAGAATCCCTCAGTGCTGATTGAGTTATTTCATCATAAAGAAAATGATGTCGGCTAGAGAATGTGTGCAAGATTCACAAACATGAGATAATGAGTCCAAGTCTTCGCGGCGGCAAAATTAATAAAATTGTGTTTGGGGTCATAGTATAAGGAGTGACAGAGAAAAGTCAGAGAACACTAACAAAAACAAAGCATTAAAACAAAGCGCCAACCGAACAAAGAAGATTAAACAAACCAACCACCGCCGAAGCTGTACACCAAAGCACACGTGGTGGTTAGTTTAAAGGTCTTATTTTTCTTATGAATAATACTGTTGCTGTTGTTGTTATATGTTGGCTTTCAAAGCGAGGGCCGTTCGGTAAAAAATTTTTACATTGGATTCTGGAGATTCAAAATAAATTTTTGGCGCAGGTTAGTTTGAAAAGCGGGTGCGGATATTAGTCCGCCCCATGCAAATATGGGCGGATTAATATCCACCTAGGTTAGGTTAGGTGGAAAATCCTTTGCGGGAAAGGCTAGTATTCATCTTACTGTGCGCTCTAAATAATACAAATTAATCCCAAAAAAAGTTTTGCAGGAAAATTAACAAATTTTGTCGTCGTTTTTTTTGAGAATAGTTGTTGTTTTTGAAATAATTTGTATCTGTGTGTACGTAGAAGAGGCGATGGCCATTGTGAAACCGGAGGCAAGGTGGGAATCCATCAGTAGGTGACGGACTGTCGTATCTCTCTGGGCTACCGTCGACGGACAAGGATGAATGAGTTCCTGGTTTCCGATAAGAAATCACTTAGCACTATGATGGCAGTCATAACAGGGTACTATGCGATAGGACATATAGCAACCCCCATGGAAATCCCTAGTAATGATTTTTCTAGACATACGTTTGGGTTTACAAGGGCACAGAATCTCCATCTTGGGAAAGCGATTTTTCTCCGATATGGTTTATCTACAAAGCGAATCCCTGGAAAAACTAATAAGACTGTATTACTCCGACTGGGCGAACAATGAACTCTTTTAGGAAGGCATGTGTGCGTAGACATTCGGCGTCACTGGTTTGCACTCGCCGAGTAGACACATAGGTGGGCGTGCACCCACATTTGTTATCTACTCCCTTCTTCTAAGTCTTTTTTACGTCTCTAGGTCTAATCTAGGCACTCACACATTTTTAATTACCGCAGGGGCTACCTGGACTCCGAGTGAACTCATATTTGTGGTTGTCAGAACTTTATTTGCAAAAAAAAAAAAAAAAATTCTTAAAAATTTTATTAAAAAAATCGTTGAATTTTTATATTCCTAAAAGAAATTATAATTTAATAAAAAATGTTATTTCCATAAAAATGTTGTTTATATTTTATTTTCCCAAAAATTTCGACAAAATTTGGCTTTTCTCATAATTTTTACCAAATTTTGTAAAATTTTATAAAAAAAATTTGACTTCCTTTGGTAATTAACTTGATTTGCTTAGACCACTGTTCCGCAGCAGGGCTACATTTGCGGTTTGTATTGGGTGTGTTGCACTCACCTCATGCCCCCCTGCAGGTTGTCGACAAGCCGAGAAGAGAACATTGTGGTTGTAGTATTACAATGCGCCGCCTCACAGTTGGTGGGGCATTGGCCACATGCTGAGCTGCATAGAAATTCATATTTGATTGGACAGTTAATGGCCTTTCGATATCAATAATAATGATAACTGGGGGTGTTGTTGTGGCTCAGAGTGAACTGTTGCCACATTTTTTTTTCTGTTGGACGCAGGCCAACATTGTGGATGGACAAGCAAAGTCGTTAGTCCGCTGCCAAAACAGCTCGCCAGCCATACAAAGTGAATGAGACAGAGAGAGGGGGATAGCAACACTATGACTGAGCAAATGAATGAAAGCCATAACTTTCTGTTAGCCTTTGGTTCCCTCAGCCCAGTGCCCTGTATATGGTTTGGGGAAAAAGAGTTTTGTTTTTTTGTAATAAATGCCCACAATCAACACAGGCGGCATTTTGGCCATTAAGTGGAAATAAGGCTTAATTGTTTCCAGCCACCCCTCCCTCCACATAGTTATCGCCTGGAAAAGTTCCAAACATATTTAAATGTAGAATTATTTATTTCGAACTTGGGGAGGGGGTCTTCGCAAGGGGCCACTATTGGTTTGCTTATTGGCATCATCACCAACTCACTTTCAAACAAAAAGCTTTCGGTGTTAATTTCTTTTCTGGGTGCTAAGAAATTTTGGCCCTTTTGGGTTCTTCCCGGTCAACAACCACCTGTGGTTTCGTTTAAGTCTCCCATGTCTTGCATCTGATCTAATTAATATTGGAGCCCCTTCGATTATTAAATCTGATATTTTATTAATTATCGAGACAATCAATTTGACATGTTCACCCAAAAAAATTAGTGCCCTGTAAACAGAGAGAGGGAATCTTCAGCTGCTGCACTTGCCTTGTACGCAAGCGTTTAAACAAATAAAATTTATATCGTATGTTGAAAACATGACTTGTACTGGTTTTACCTTCCCATGGACTGGGGAGTTGGCTGTGAATGTTTGCCACTATGAAGCGAATCAATGGAGATATGAAATGTGATTTTACAGGGAGTAATCATTAGTTATGGGTAATTTTTGTGATAATTTGTTGTTATTAATTTTTGAATTGTCTCTTTGTGCTTTCAATTCGAAATGGTTAATTAATACACTGAGAGAAATTGAGGAGTTTGAGTTGTTCGATTTTGTTTCTTAAGTTCATTTATGCGATCATTTTTATAGATTTTTAACCAAAAAAACAAAAACAAACAAAAGCGTGCTAAGTTCCTCCGGGCCGAATGTTATATACCCTCCACCATGAATCGCATTTGTCGGGTTCTTTTCCCGGCATCTATTCTTAGGCAAAACAAGTAAACAGGCGTTAAGTTCGGCCGGGCCGAACTTTGGATACCCACCACCTCGGGTATATATGTAAACCACCTTTCATCAAAATCCAGTGAAAATTGCATACCTTATGTCCCATAGCATTTATATCGAAATATGATCCGATTTGGACTAAATACTAATAAGTACAAGTCATTGTTCAATAATGTATAACAAAATACTGGTCTTTTTTGTAGCTATATCTAAAAATAAACCGTTCTGAACCATATACAACATGGATGTCGAAAAGCCTAATAAAAGTCAATGTGTCAAATTTCAGTTAAATCAGATTATAACTGCACCTTTTTTTAGGCCAAGACTTTAAATCGAGATATCGGTCTATACGGCAGTTATATCCAAATCTTGATGGATCTGAATGAAATTGAAGAAGGATGTCGAAGGGCCAACACAACTCACGGTCCCAAATTGCGGCGACATCGGACAATAAATGCGCTTTTTCTGGCCCCAAAACCTAAAACCGAGAGATCGGTCTATATGGCAGCAATATCCAAATCTTGACCGATCTGCGCCATAATGCAGAACTATATCAAGGGGTTTAACCTTACTCAATGTCCCAAATTTCGGAGACATCGGACAATAATCGCGACTTTTATGGGCCTAAGACCCTAAATCGGAGGATCGGTCTATATGACAGGTATATCCAAATCTCGGCCGATCTAAACCAAATCGACGAAGGATGTCGAGGGGCCAAATATAACTCAATGTCCCAAATTTCGGAGACATCGGACAATAATTGCACCTTTTATGGACCTAAGACCCTAAATCGGAGGATCAGTCTATATGACAGCTATATCCAAATCTGGACCGATCTGGACCAAACTGACGAAGGATGAAGAGGGGCCTAGCACAACTCACTGTCTTAAATTTCAGTAAAATGGGATAATAAATGTGGCTTTTATGGGCCTAAGACCCTTAATCGGAGGATCGGTCTATATGGCAGCTATATCCAAATCTGAACCGATCTGGGCCAAATTGACGAAAGATGTCAAAGGGCCTAACACACATCACTGTCCCAAATTTTGGCAAAATCGGATAATATATGTTGCTTTTATGGGCCTAAGACCCTAAATAGGAGAATCGGTTTATATGTCAGCTATATCCAAATCTGGACCGATCTGAGCCAAATCGACGGAGGATGTCGAAGGGCCTAACACAAGTCGCTGTCCCAAATTTCAGCAAAATCGGTTAATAAATGTGGCTTTTATTGGCCTAATACCCTAAATCGGAGGATCGGTTTATATGGGGGCTATATCATGATATGGTCTTATATAGCCCATCTTTGAATTTAACCTGCTGATGGACAAAAAAAGAATCTGTGCAAAGTTTCAAAGCTCAATATCTCTATTTTTAGAGGCTGTAGCGTGCTTTCAACAGAAAGACGGACGGACAAGGCTTGATCGTCTTAGATTTTTACGGTGATCAAAAATATATTTACTTCATGGGGTCGGAAATGGACATTTCGATGTGTTGCAAACGGAACGACAAAATGAATGTACCCCCATCCTTCGGCGGTGGGTATAAAAATAGAAATCTTCAAGTTTAAAACAAATAAAAGCGTGTTATGACGGCCGGGCTGAATCTGGGAACCCACCACAATGAACTCTGCTAATGTATTTGAGCTATATCTAGTTATTGGGAGGCCACCATACGGCAGAGGATAGCATGTCCGCCTTTGACGCTGAACGCCTGGGTTTGAATCTTGGCGAGACCATCAGAAAAAATTTTCAGCGTTGGTTTTCCGCTCCTAATACTGGCAACATTTGTGAGGTAAAATGTCATGTAAAACTTCTCTCCAAAGAGGTGTCACACTGCGGCACGCCGTTCGGACTCGGCTATAAAAAGGAGACCCCATATCATTGAGCTTTAACTTGAATAGGACTGCACTCATTGATATGTAAGAAGTTTGCCCCTGTTCCTTAATGAAATGTTCATGGTCAAAATTTCCATTTGCATATCTGGTTTCTGACCGATCTGGATTATACTTGGCACAGTTGTGGAGAGTCATAACAAACATGTGCAAAATTTTAGCCAAATCGGATGAAAATTGAGGCTTTCAGAGGCTCATGAAGTCAAATCGGGAGATCGGTTTATATGGGAGCTATATCAGGTTATCGACCGATTAGGACAGTACTTGACATAGTTATTGCAAGTCATAACATAACACTATGTGCAAAATTTCAACCAATTCAGATGAAAGCTGAGGCATCCAGGGGCTCAAGAAATCAAATCGCGAGATCGGTTTATATGGGGGCTATATCAAGTTATAAACCGATTTAAAGGGTACTTGGCATAGTTGTTGAAAGTCATAACAGAATACTATCTGCGAAATTTCAGCCGAATCGGACAAAAATTGCGGCTTTTAGGGGCTTAAGAATGCAAATCGGGAGATCGGTTTATATGGGAGCTATATGTAAATCTGAACCGATATGGCCCTACATTAATATTAAATATCTGTGCAAAATTTCAAGCGTCTACCTTTACGCGTTCCACCGCTATCGTGATTTCGACAGACCGTCGGACAAACATGGGCAGATCGACTCAGGATAACGAGACGATCAATAATATATATATTGGGTTGCCCAAAAAGTAATTGCGGATTTTTCTTATAGTCGGCGTTGAGAAATTTTTTCACAGCTTGTGACTCTGTAATTGCATTCTTTCTTCTGCCAATTATCAGCTGTTACTTTTAGCTTGCTTTAGAAAAAAAGTGTAAAAAAGTATATTTGATTAAAGTTCATTCTAAGTTTTATTAAAAATGCATTTACTTTCTTTTAAAAAATCCGCAATTACTTTTTGGGCAACCCAATATATATACATTATGGGACCCTAGATCAATATTTCGAGGTGTTACGAACGGAATAACTAAATGGTATATTCCATCCTATGGTGGTGGGCATAATAAGTAAGTTAAGCGTTCGGCTTTGGACCAAAAAAATTTTCATTTTTGTAAGAGAGTTTATAGCAATCAGGCAATAAATGCGAGGTACACTCATTGATCAGTATACCGATCCGCTTAGAATCACTTCCTGATTCGGTTTAGCTATGTCCGCCTGTCCGTCTGTCCATGTATTTTTGTAATCAAGGTATAGGTCTCATTTGTTGTCTGATTATTATGAACTTTTCGACAAGTCCCTTTATTGGTCCAAGGACCAACGTTGATTTTGAAAAAAATTGGACCAGATTTTCAACCAATAATAATAAGCATGACATGTTTTATTTGACTTCCCAATACGATCGCAAAATTTCATAAAAATCCGTTCAGATTTAGATGTAGCTCCCACATATATATTTCATCCGCCATATCGGATTTAAGGCTGCAGTAGCCTCAATTTTAGTCTGATCTTTACGAAAGATAGAAACCTGATCAGATTTAGATATAGCTTCTATATACATCTTTCATCCAATATAGCCTTTTGAGTCTATGGAAGCTGCAATTTGGTTTGATCTTTATAAAATTTAGCGTGAGGTGTTTTATTTGAAATCCTAGTACGTGTGCTAAATTTCATCAAAGTCGGTCCCGGTTTAGATATAGCTCCCATTTAAATGGCTAAAACTGAATAAGGCTAAAAATTGCTAATTTTGCCCATGAACATTCCATTAAGGAACAGGGGCAAACTTCTCACATATCAATGAGTGCAGTCCTATTCAAGTTAAAGCTCAATGATAAGGGGCCTCCTTTTTATAGCCGACGAGTCCGAACGGAATGACGCAGTGCGACACCTCTTTGGAGAGAAGTTTTACATGGCATAGAACCTCACAAATGTTGCAAGCATTAGGAGGGGAAAACCAACGCTGAAAATTTTTTCTAATGGACTCGCCAGGATTTGAACCCAGGCGTTCGGTGTCATAGGTGGACATGCTAACCTCTGCGCTACGGTAGCCACAATTTGGATTTAGGAACTGCGAGATGGCCTTTCGTATACGATAGGTACAGTCGGACTTTAATTTAAATTCATTTAAAAGACACCTATTAAAAGCAGAGTTCGAATGCACTGAGCAAAACACCTCCTAAGTAGAGATGTTTTTATATTCCCTCACAAACGTTGCCATCGTAGGTGATAGATAGGTAGGAATATTATAGGGTCGGTCTGAGATCCGGGTTTTTCCTTTGCGATACAAAAGTAATAATAGATCAAAGTCTCTGGTGGAAAATTGAACCCATAACTGCACCGGTAACCTATCTCATCACCTACCGAAGCCTTAAGTGAGGTGATTACTACCGATACGAAATTTGTCCAATGTTCTCACCAGGACTTTAAACCAGGCGTGCATCGTCAGTTGCTTACCTTTAATTTTGTAAACCGCATTAAAACTTTTTCTGTGATGCTTCAAAGTTGTCTAAAAGCTCAAAAAATTATCTATTGTATTATCTAAAAAAAATTTGTGTTGCACTAATTTCTCTGCTCACCACAGCTTTTTTGATTTCACTTTTCATGAAAGTGAACTAACAGCACCTGTTACAACCTCTGAAAATATGAAGATGAAAAGGTTAGGCGCCACTTTATGACGAACCGAAATGAAATTGAATTTTAATGTTGTAAGTATCCAACTGTGCCATCAATACAAGGCAGACAAAATTACAAAATTATGACTTACATATGCCATGGATTTTTGATTTCAATCAAAATTTTTCTGTCTGCTGCCAATGTGGGGCAGATCTTAATCGTAGCTCTGCACTTTTTACCAAGCATTTCTTGAGTAGACACAGCAGAAGGCGTAAATGCGGTTGTCAGCGCTAAACAAGCCCAATTAGTGACATAATTTGAAATTATGATTGCTATTGCATTTATTATTAATATGTTATTTATAAGCATATTTAGTTAATGTTCGGTATTGGGAACAAATTTTAAAAATTATGTATAGATCCCTTATCAACGAATTTACCAATAACTTTCGAATGCAACAATTTATGTTTTAATCGAAAGATCTAACGATTGGAAAATTATTTCATTCGCTTGGTATTTCCACAAAGGGTATTAAAATGCATGTACATTAGGGTGGGTAAATTTTTTAAAGAAATTTCCATGAGAAACCATTGGTCAAAAGTCCATGGGATTATTTCGTTGTGCACATTCGCAATAATGTGTGTATGTTTATCAAAGTATCCTTGGTTTGGTCATCCAAAATTTGGCCTTTATGCGGATTGTGGATAGCCTCTCATCCACCGGAATAAAACTGGAGACAACGTGTTTCTGCCTTCGATTAACCACAAACCCACAGCCAAATTCATGCCTTGTTTCATGACAGCTATATAGGGCACCAGATCTCTGTGTTGTTGTGGCGCCTTTCCCGAGCTATAGCGCTTCTTGTATGACGGTAATGTCTGCTTGGTACTTAAAACGTTTGAGTGGTTGACAAAATAGGGGAATCCGTTTTTAATACCCTCTGTATCACAGAGGTTAGCATGTCCGCCTATGACTCTGAACGCCTGGGTTCGAATCCAGGCGAGACCATTGGAAAACAAGTAAGAACTAAATTTCAGTCAAATCGGATGAGAATTGTGCCCTCTAGAGACTCAAGAAGTCAAGATCCCAGATCGGTTTACATGGCAGCTATATCAGGTTCTATACCGATTTACACCATACTTAGCACAGTTATTGGAAGTCAAGAAGTTAAGACCCAAGATCGGTTTTTATGGCAGCTATATCAAAACATAGTCCGATTTAAACTATACTCTGTCGAATCGGACGAGATTGGCGCCCTCTAGAGGTTCAAGAAATCCCCGGATCCGTTTATATGGCAGCTATATCAAAACATGGACCGATTTGGCCCATTTTCAATTCCAACCGACCTATACTAATAAAAAAGTATTTGTGTAAAATTTCAAGCGGCTGGCTTTACTGCTTCGAAAGTTAGCGAGCTTTTGACAGACAGACGGACGGACCGACGGATGGTCTTGGATAGAGCGACTTAAAATGATATGATTAAGCTCAATGATCAAGGGGCCTTCTTAGTACCTCACAAATGTTGCCAGCATAAGGAGGGGAAAACCACCGATGAAATTTGTATACCCTCCACCATAGGATGGGGGTATATTAATTTCGTCATTCCGTTTCTAACACCTCGAAATATGTGCCTGAGACCCCATAAAGTATATATATTCTTGATCGTCATGTCATTTTAAGTCGATCTAGCCAAGTCCGTCCGTCTGTCTGTCGATAGCACGCTAGCTTTCGAAGGAGCAAGCCGCTTGAAATTTTGTACTAAACCTTTTTTTTAGCGTAGATCGGTTGGGATTGTAAATGGGCAAAATCGGTCCATGTTTTGTTATAGCTGCTTTATAAACCGATCTTGGGTCTTGACTTCTTGAGCCTCTAGAGGGCGCAATTCTTGTCTGATTTGACTAAAATTTTGCATGAGTTGTTGTGGTATGATTTCCAATAACTGTGTTAAGTACGGCGCAAATCGGCACATAATCTGGTATAGCTGCCATATAAACCGATGGCAGCCTCTAGAGGCGAGAGGGCGCAATTCTTATCTTGTGGTATCACTTCCAACAACTTCGGTAAGTATGATTCAAATCATTTCATAATTATGTTTCGGTATCACTTCAAACAACTGAGCGAAGTATGGTTCAAATCGGTACATGTTTTGATATAGCTTCCAAATAAACCAATCTTGGGACTTGACTTCTTGAGCCTCTAGAGGGCGCAATTCTCATCCGATATGACATAAATTTTGCAGGTGGTGTTTTGGTATCACTTCCAACAACTTCGGTAAGTATGATTCAAATCATTTCATTATCTGTATAGCTGTCATATAAACCGATCTTGAATCTTGACTTCTTGAGCCAATAGAACGCGCAATTCGATTCCGATTCCGATTTGGCTGAAATTTTGCATGAGGTATTTTGTTGTGACTTCCAATAAATGTGCTAAGTATGGCGTAAATCGGTATAGAACCTGATATAGCTGCCATATAAACTTATCTGGGATCTTGACTTCTTGAGCCTCTAGAGGGGGCAATTCCCATTCGATTTGACACACATTTTGTACAACGGCTTTTCTTATGGCCTTCAACTTACGTGTCTAATATGGTCTGAATCGATCAATAGCTTGATACAGCTCCCATATAAACCGATCTCCCAATTTTGCTTCTTGAGCCCCTGCAGGGCGCAATTCTTATCCGAATGAAGTGAAATATTACACAATGACTTATACAATGTTCAGCATTCATTTATGGTCCAAATCGAACAATAACTTGATAAAGCTCCAATAGCATAACAGTTCTTATTCAATATTCTTTTTTCGACAAATGCTATCCATGGTGGAGGGTATAAAAGATTCGGTCCGGCCGAACTTATCACGCTGTGACTTGTTTTTCAATCCAATTTTTTTTAAAACCAAACTTCTTAAATATTTCCCTTGAACATCCAGTGACATTTAGCAGAAAAATCATTTTCTCACGATAATTTCGCTAAGGCATGTGTCATCCAAAAAAAGATTAAAAAGTAATATTTTGGCGAGTTTTTCTCAGAAAAAACAAATTTTCACCAAAATTTTCTGAAAATTATAAATGCAAATTTTCGCAATTTTTTGAGGAATAAGATGTTTTTTCCGCTATAGCAGAAACCTCCAAATACTTGATATTCAGCCCTTCTGCCAGTGTTTGATTTGGATTTGTTTTCATCAAAAACAAATTTATATTGAACTTTTAATTGCATTCCCATATTAAGTCTTCAACAAAAATTCTTTGCGCATGACATTGTTTTAAAATCAAATTAGATTGAATTATATTTCAATTAGGTAATTTTCCAATTGAATCGAAAACACTAAATGAAAGCGAATACTAATTAAATGATTGTCAATGCAAAGCTATGATTAATTAACCAATTGACATGTGATTCTTAGAATAATTCCTTCTTCGCTCTCTACCGACCCTCCGCTGCCCTTAGTCATTAACATTTAATGCAAGTGAAATCAACAACAACGTGGTTTTGGTGTGAAATTGATTTTGCGTACAAATGTTCGCAACGACTCAAGCGATTATATATGTCTGTCGTTATTATTGTGGATTGTTTGTAATTTAATTAATTGAGTTTTAATTCAGCGATAAGAGGGGCCATCAAAGTGTCAATCCATGAAGGCTAAGTGCTCTATATGACTGGTTGCAAAAACAACATTTAAAAAAATAAAATAAATAAAAAAAACACACACATGTGGTGATTAGCGACTGAGAAGGCGATGAAATGCCAACAATTGTTTTCATATTAAAAAATTAATAATATTTTATTATTTAAACGAGTAGGTATTTAATCTATAATTATTTGCATTTGCGTATGTAGCACGAGTGTATATAGCTTTGCTTCCCTATGAGCACTAGACTCTAGAAAATTTATGAACATTATCAGTTGTGTCTATAATAGAGCATTCTAAGTACACACATACATATTTACCCTGAACTGTAGTAAACACAATGAGCAAAAGGAATTTATGATCCAGTTTGTCACATACCACCGGAAGGAATTTGGTCAACAATTGTCTTTATTATTTGATAATAATGGGCCCTTCTATGGGCCCAAAACCATAAATCTAAAGATCGGTCTATATGCCAGCTATATCCACTGCCCCGACAATGAATGCGCCTTTTATCTGCCCAAAAACTGAAATCGAGAGATCGGTCTATATGGCCGCTATATCCAAATCTGAACCGGTCTGGGCTAAATTGAAGAAGGATGTCAAAGGGCCTAACACAACTCACTGTCCCAAATTTCAGCAAAATTGAACAATAAATGCACCTTTTATGGGCAAAAAGCCTTAAATCGAGGGATCGATCTATATGGCAGTTATATCCAAAACTGTACCGATCTGGGCTAAATTGAAGGAGGATGTCGAAGGGCCTTACGCAACTCACTGTCCCAAATTTCAGCAAAATCGGACAGTAAATGCGCCTTTTATGGGCGCAATACCTTAAATCGAGAGATCGATCTATATGGTAACTATATCCAAATCTGATTTGATCTGGGCAAAATTGAAGAAGGATGTCGAAGTGCCTTATACAACTCACTGTTCCAAATTTCAGCAAAATCGGACAGTAAATGCGCCTTTTATGGGCGCAAGACCTTGAATCGAGAGACCGGTCTATATGGTAGCTATATCCGAATCTGAACCGATCTGGGCAAAATTGAAGAAGGATGTCGAAAGGCCTAACACAACTCAGTGTTCCAAATTTTAGCAAAATCGGACAGTAAATGCGCTTTTTATGGGCGCAAGACCTTAAGTCGAGAGATCGGTCTTTATGGCAGCTATATCCATATCTGAACCGATCTGGTCAAAATTGAAAAAGGATGTCGAAAGGCCTAACACAACTCACTGTCCCAAATTTCAGCAAAATCGGACAATAATGCGCCTTTTATTGGCCCAAAACCATAAATCGGTGGATCGGTCTATATGGCAGCTATATCTAAATCTGAACCGATATGGTCAAAATTGAAGAAGGATGTCGAAGGGCCTAATACAACTCACTGTCCCAAATTTCATCAAAATCGGATAGTAAATTTAGCTTTTATGGGCCTAAGACCCTAAATCTGAGGATCGCTCTATATGGGGGCTATATCAAGATTTTGCCCGATGTAGTCCAACTTCGAACTTAACCTGCTTATGAACAAGAGAAGAATCTGTGCAAAGTTTCAGCTCAATATCTCTTTTTTTAAAGACTGTAGGGTGATTTTAACAGACAGATGGACAGACATGTCTAGATCGTCTTAGATTTTTACGCTGATCAAGAATATATATACTTTATAGGGTCGGAAAGGGATATTTCGATGTGTCGCAAACGGAATGACAAAATGAATATACCCCCATCCTTCGATGGTCGGTATACAAATTTCAATTTTATATTAGCAGACAGTGTTTGCTGATATCAGCTTACTAATTTTTCTGGGTGTACCTTAGCGCGTTCGACCGCTATCGTGGTTTTCGGTCGAACAGAGGGACGGACGGTCATGGCTAGATCGACTTATAATGTCATGTCATTAACTTTATGGGGTCGAAGATCAAT
Organism: Stomoxys calcitrans; assembly: GCF_963082655.1. NCBI lineage: Eukaryota > Metazoa > Arthropoda > Insecta > Diptera > Muscidae > Stomoxys > Stomoxys calcitrans. The sequence goes on from NC_081553.1 coordinate 14,112,940, forward strand.
ATTTCAAGCTATTACAAACGCAATGACAAGGTAAGTATCCTACACTCATAGAAAAAAGTCTGCTTGAAATAGCATACACTGTCTGCTGATTGTTAGTCGTTATTTTTGCAGCAGTAGTTCTGCTATTACAGCAGTAGTTTTGTAATAATTCCAGAACAGCAGAATAACTGCTATTGTTAGTCTATCGATTTCTGAATATTACTGCTCCATAATTTATAATGGGTTTGTTAGAAGAAATAAAACGAAAGAGAAGATTTTTGGAATAATTGCCTACCATAGTTATCAGTTTTATAATTAGATAAAATTTTTAGCGTGAAATCTTATCCTAACTTCTTTACTGCCTGTTATCGTTACTGGTATTTATGAAAAGGTATGTAGACATATCTGTGCCACTGTACCAATTTGGTAGAGATGGTGTTAATAACGGACAACAACACCTGTTTATGATAATGACACAATTGGTGCATGATTTTGCAACGTATTTTTCTACCAGTGTGGATGCCGATCCTCTCCGTTCATAGTGCTGGCGATCTTGAAAGAAACAATCTTGAACGCGGAGAATGCCTTGCCTCTAAGCCAAACTTGTCATAAAAAACTTTTTAAGGCTTGCTTGAGGAAAAGTTCCATCTTGCTTTTCCGCTCTGAGGAAGACCTTCCATTTCTTCACGACCAAACCTTCCTTTAGGTTGCCTAAGTCTTCCAGCATGCGCTCTGTCTCTTGATGCCCCATACTTTTTAAAGACCCTCACCTTTGTGAGTTAGGTAATAAATCTCTTCCTCCTCAAGTGAAACTTTGCGACCTTCCAGTGAGTTGGGGTTTGCCAAATGAGTTTCCTTAGCTTTTAAATGTAACTTGCTGTTGCTAACAGCAGCATTAGCATGATTTGAATTGACGAATCCTCTCCAGGGTTCAACACTTGTTTCTGCCTACCCTGACTATGTATTGTACCTGAAAGCTGGAAGTTCTATTTCAGCGGTTTCACTGCGTTCGGGGACATCTTGTATTGTTCTTTATTATACCCACCACCGAAGGATGGGGGTATATTCATTTTATCATTCCGTTGGCAACACATCGAAATATCCATTTCCGACACTTTAAAATATATATATTCTTGATCAGCGTAAAAATCTAAGACTATCCAGACATGTCCGTCCATCTGTCCGTCTGTCTGTTGAAACCACGCCACAGTCTTAAAAAATAGAGACATTGAGCTGAAACATTGCACAGATTCTTTTTTTGTCCATAAGCAGGTTAAGTTCGAAGATGGGCTATATCGGACTATATCTTGATATAGCCCCCATATAGACCGATCCTCCGATTTAGGGTTTTAGGGCCATTAAAGCCATATGTATTATACGATTTTGCTGAAATTTGGGACAGTGAGTTGTCTTAGGTCCTTCGGTATCCTTCTTCAATTTGGGCCAGATCGATCTATATTTGGATATAGCTGCCATATAGACCGATCCTCCGATTTAGGGTCTTAGGCCCATAAAAGCCACATTTATTATCCGACTTTGGTTAAATTTGGGACAGTGAGTTGTGTTAGGCCCTCCGACATCATTCGTCAATTGGGCCCAGATCGGTCCAGATTTGGATATAGCTGCAATATAGACCGATTCACCGATTTAGGGTCTTTGGCCCATATAAGCCACAGGACAGCGAGTTGTGTAGGGCCCTCCTACATCCTTCATCAACTTGGCTCACATCGGTTTAAATTTGGATATAGCTGCCATATGGACCGATTCACCGATTTAGGGTCTTAAGTACATAAAAGCCACATTTATTATCCGATTTTGCTGAAATTTGGGACAGTGAGTTGTGTAAGGCCCTTCGATATCCATCTTCAATTTGGCCCTGATCGGTTGAGATTTGGATATAGCTGCCATATAGACCGATCTCTCGATTTAAGGTTTTGGGCCGATTAAAGGTTTTGCCCGATTTCATCGAAACTTGGGACATATTTTGATATAGCTGCCATAGCTGCCTAGAATTTGCTATATAGACTGATATCTCTATTTAAAGTCTTGGCCCCGCATTGATAATCCGATTTCACTGAAATTTGACACAGTGACTTATGTTAGGCTTTTCGACATCCGTGTCATATATGATTCAGATCGGTTATACACAATTGTTCTTTTTAGTATTTGGTCCAAATCGGAACATGTTTCCATATAACTGCTATGGGACATAAGGTATGCAATTTTCACGGGATTTTGATGAAAGGTGGTTAACATATATGGGTATATGGTGGTTTATGGGTGGTGGGTATCCAAAGTTCGGCCCGGCCGAACTTAATGCCTTTTTACTTGTTTAAAGACATGTATCTACATCTTGATTACATCGTAGGGCAGAGGTCAACATGTCCTCCTATGACGCTGAACGCCTAGATTCTATTCATGGCGAGAACATCACAAAATTTTTCAGCGGTATTTATCCCCTCCTAATGCTGGAGATAACCACATACGTTTCCAAATACGTTTAATTTGATTCCCATATTGTTCCAATTGGTAAACATGACCGCTTGAGTAAGCTTTGGGGTGGGCTTTCCAGTTTGATTGGCCCCAAACTTAGCTTAAATAACCACAGTTATTTTTAATTATGACATCTTTTAAATGGTTTGCTTTATTTACGGTACAGATATACATTTATGCTTGATGTAGGGTGTAAGGTATACAAACCACTTGACTCAATTATAAATCTGTCAACCATTAAAATTTGTCAATTTAACATCAACGACCTAGAATTTGTCATTGCCAAAATATGGCACGTGTAAGATTAAATTTGTAGATAGGAGTCAAAAACTGTTCGAAAAATCTGACGAAAACAAAATTTGCTACGAGTTCGTTAATCACAAATGTTAATAAATATCTCTTATATTGAAAAGGAAGAATCATCAGATGATGAGGAGCCCATGCAACTCACTGTAACGGCAAAAGTAGTTAGTATTTTATTTAGCATTTATAGGCTCAAACCCTTAAATCGGAAGACCTTTTTAAGAAGACAAGACTAGACTTTTAAGAACTCAAGATTTCTTATCGGAAGATTGGTCAAAACGGTGCTATATCAAGATGCCTTCGAACTTTAGGCTTTGCGATTCATTTCAACAAACGGACGGATAGACATGTCTAGATCGTCAATGAATATAACGACCATCTAGTGTGTATACTTTGTAGGATTGAAAATATATGATTTGATGTATTGCAAATGGAATGCAATATGACCAACTCTTCGGTGGGGGTATATAAACATATACCGCATTTTAAGTTTGCAGAACATTTGGTAGATTTTGATCGGGTTTGGTAAGATTTCTCTTAAATTTTTGTGAGAATTAATTTTCTTGAGTGGCAACATTGCCCTTAGGTACTTTTATCTAATGTATTGCCAATTTCGTTCTCTACTCTCAAAGATCCTTCATTTGAGTCCCATATTGTCCCGACCGGATTATTTGTCCGTTTAGGTTTCTTTATGGGTTGAGCGACTCTTTTGGAGACAAATTTTTTATTAGATTCGTACTCTACACTCAAATAACTTTAATTTGGGTAATTCGACATTTAGTGGAATTTTGGCAGGTAATTGACCCCTCAGATACTTGGTCCGCAATATTAATAACTGATTAGAACTCTACTTTCAAAGATCTCGCATTTAAGCCCCAAATTGTCCCGATCGGTCTGTAAGTCCTGTTGGGAGTTCTTGGTGGCTGGGGTGGCCTCAATAATTTGATATTATCCCGACCGGCCAATATGCTCATTTGTCAATATGTTTTCATTTGATATCCATATTGCATTTATCGGTAAAGATATCCGTTTTAATAGGCTTGGGACTGGGGCATTCCCCAGGTTGCTAAGCCAAAAAATTGCATAGCAAATTCATGCTTTTGGATGACAATGAAATTACAAACAAACCTCCGATTAAATTTGTTCAGCCATATCCTAGATTCGGTATTTTTGATGATTTGGGTTAAGGGAGGGTCTGCTCCCCCCCTCGAATGTAAAAATCAACTGAAGGAAAAACACAAACAAAAACAAAATTTGTATACCCTCCACTATAGGATGGGGGATATACTAATTTCGTCATTCCGTTTGTAACACTTCCAAATATTCGTCTAAAACCCCACAAAGTATGCATATTCTTGATGGGGGATATACTAATTTCGTCATTCCGTTTGTAACACCTCCAAATATTCGTCTAAAACCCCACAAAGTATGCATATTCTTGATCGTCACTCGACAGACGGACTGACGGGCGTCTTTCGAACGAGTATACTTCTTATCAGTGAAGGTCGGTAGAGATTGTAAATGGGCCAAATAGATCCACAACCTGATGTAGTTGTCATATAAACCGATCTGGGGTCAAGTATGGCACATAGTCCATAACCTGATATAGCCACAATATAAACATATCTCCCGATTAGACCTCGTGGGCTTCTAGAGGGCGCAATTCCTAACCAATATGGTTGCAATTTTGAATATGTCGTTTTGATATGACTTCCAACAACTGTTCCAAGTACGATCTAAATCGCTTGCTAATCTGATATAGCTGCCACATTAACCGATCTTGGGTCTTGACTTCTAGAGGGAGCAACTTTTATTCGATTTCGACTAATTTTACATGAAGTATTTTATTTTGATTTCCAACAACTGTGACAAGTATTGTGTAAACAGGTCCATTCCTGATATAGTCGCCATATAAACCAATATCCCGATTAGACTTCTTGGGCTTTTAGAGGGCGCAGTTCTCATCCAATTTGGTTGTATTCAGTATTGCATATGTCATTTGGGTATGACTTCCAACAACTGTTCCAAGTACGATCTAAATTGGTTGATAAGCTGATATGGCTGCCATATAAACCGATCTCCCAGTTGAGCCTTTTTGAGCCTCTGGAGGACTTAATTATTACTCGATTTGCCTGAAATTTTGGAGGTGGATTTTTTCTATGACTCCTAACAGCCATGACAAGTAGGATCCATATCGATCAATAACTTGATATAGCTCATATGTATTTGAAAAAGACATTCAAAAAAACTCGACTTTTAAGATGATCTAGCCATGTCCGTCCGTCTGTCTGTCGAAAGCACGCTAATTTTCGAAGGAGTAGAGCTAGACGCTTGAAATTTTAAACAAATATCTCTTATTAGTGAAGGTCAGTTAGTATTGCAAATGGGTCATATCGGTCCATAACCTAATATAACTGTCATATAAACCGATTTTGGGTCTTGACTTCTTTAGCCACTAGCGCCCTCTAATGGCTAATGAAGTCATTCTTCTCCGATTTGGCTGAAATTTAGCATGAGGTGTTTTGTTACAGCTTCCAACAACTGTGCTAAGTATAGTTGAAATCGATCCATAACCTGATGTAGCTGTCATATAAACCGATCCGGGGTCTTGATTTCTTGAGCCTCTAGAGGGCGCAATTCCTATCCGATATGACTTCCAACAGCTGTGCGAAATATGGTTCAAATTGGTTCATAATCTGGGAGGCCACCGTAGCGCAGAAGTTAGCATGTCCGCCTATGACGCTGAACGCCTGGGTTCGAATCCTGGCGAGACCATCTGAAAAAATTTTCAGCGATGGTTTTCCCCTCCTAATGCTTGCAACATTTGTGAGGTACTAAGCCATGTAAAAGTTCTCTCTAAAGAGGTTGTTTAGATTTCTAAACATGGGATATTAGTTGATGTGTGTCATGGAAATGTTTTAGCCTTGAGAACGAATAGATAAGATACTTTCCATTTTTTGTTTATTTTCATGAGGAACCCTCGTGTTCCCGTATTCCCTCAGTTTAGCTGCACCAAGGCAACCAAAAACCCCACACGAGCTGCTAAGTCAGCGCATTGGACACCTTATTCTAGACACCTTATTCATTTGGTTGCACCCAAACCAACTACTTACAACCATTCATGGGAAACCTTCATGCTCCCGTATTCCCACAAGTAACACGAGCCGCCTATTCAACACCCCACTACAGGTTAATAGCCCAATATTCTACACGGGCCACTGTGTCAGCAAGAAATGCAATGGCAACGTTGGCAGAGCGACAGCGGCGCAACATAATGTGGTGGCTTAGTTTTAAGTAACAGCATTATTGTAAGCTCAGTTTTTAACTCATACTCAATGAATAAAGTTTAATCCATTCATTAAAAATAATTTATATAAGGATGAGATTTTGAAGAAATAAATGAGTATCAAAAAAGTACTCCGGGATTAAACTCGTTTTAATCATTTGGTCCTTCGAACCTTCGGTACGGTTAAGTGTGTTTAAAGTAAAAGTTGGTGATTCTTGCAAAGTAGTAAAGAATAAACAAAGATTTAATACACGTATCGAATCAGTGTAAGTGATTTAAAATTGAAAGAAAAATGTTCACAAGGAGTCAATCGGATTCTCTGTTGGAGAAATTGAAAAACCTTGAACATTTGTTGGCAGTAAAAGCAGTTGACCTCGATGTGGAGGAAATGTTACTGCCAGTTGTCAAGAAAAATAGAAAGTGGCTGCAGGAAATCATTGTAGGCTACAACAAGTTAAACAAGGATATCGGAAAGTCGTCCAGTGGGCATGAAGAAGAGGTCCAGGAGCTGCAAAGACGAGTAGAAGAAGCAATTAGCAAAATGGATAAAATTGTGCAAGGGTTTGAGCAGCAAGAAAAAGGAGCCTCAGCCAAAGTGGCAGCTAATCAGGACGCAGAGATAACGCAAGGCAGTGCGGAGAAAAAATTAATGGTAACGCAAGGTGCAGCTGCATTGGCACCTAGCGAACAAACGGCAAATGAGAGTAACACCCAGCCGAGAGATCAGGCAATTAGCAGAGAGCAAGAAAAGCCTGTGTCGAAGCTAAGAAGAAAATTTGAATTGAAGTATAGAACTATTACAAGAAAGCTGGAAGTAATAGAAAGCAGATTGCCAACTGCGAATAAAAGTTATTTAAATATGCAATGGCTGGCGTTGCAATCAGAGTATGGACAACTGGAATCAATAGTGGAAATAATTATTGATGATGATGACGAAGATGATTTAGACATGATTGAAGCTTGGGACTGTATCAGGGAAAGATACGTGGATGTCTGTGTGGAAATTGAAGAACGTGTGGAAACAATGCAAAATACAGGATCAACAAGTTTAATTAGATTGGAAGAGTTAAAAGTGCCCATATTCAGTGGGTATATCAACGATTGGAATTCCTTCAAAGAAATATTTACAAAGTTAGTAGAGGAGGACAGAAGGCTATCGGAAGTCGAAAAATTTTATCGACTTAAAAGTGTGGTGAAAGGTGATGCTGCTCGCTTAATACAACATCTTCAAGTGACAGGGGAGAACTACAGTGCGGCATGGAAGATACTGGAGCAGAGATACGATAACCGGCGGCTGTTATTCTGCACATTGTTTGACAAGATCATCGACCACGGCATAATAAATATTCAGTATAGCAACAGTATAAAGCAGCTATTGGATACGGCTACGGAATCATTACATGCATTGAAAGCTATGGGAATGAAGGTAGACGAGGCAGATCCATTCATTGCTCGGATCCTTATTAGAAAGCTAGATAAGGAAGGATTGCTGAAATATGAGCAATGGGTCCAGAAATCAAAAGAAGTCCAAAGGCTAGAGGATGTCCTGTCTTTTCTGGAGCAGCAATACTTGGCTTTGGAAGCGGTATACAGCAAAAAAGGAAACACGCATCAAAGAGCAAAAACAACACAGTCATACCAAACAACTCAACGATCGTGCGCATTTTGTCAAGCATCAGGACATGGGTTAAAAGAGTGCTACAAATTTTTGAAACTGCAACCAGCTGAAAAAGGTGCGTGGGCACAAAAAATGAAAATGTGCAAAATTTGTTTGAGTCACCCGTCGGAAAAGAAATGCTTCAAATTTAACACCAAGTGCGAAAAGTGCGGCGGAAAACATATTACTATGCTTCACGTCGAAGGAAACAAAACGCAGGAAACTCAGAGATCAAACTCCAAAGCTCAATTAACCATGGAAGGCAATGCTGTCACTCTGTTGGCAACAGCACAAATACGAGTAAAGGCTGCAAGTGGTGAGCAAATTTTAATGAGAGCCTTAATCGATCAAGGTTCTCAACGCACTTCAATATCGGAAGAGGCAGCCCAAATACTGAGGTTACCCAGAAAGAAGTTAGTTACAGATTTAGTGGGTCTGGGTAACACGACAGTCGGCAGATCAAAAGCCATCATGCAAATTGAAATCAAACCACGGTTTGAGAGCGATGCGGTTCATGTTATAGATGCTATGGTGTTGTCAACATTATCTTCAGCGCAACCTGATAGAAATTTGAACGTCAGTGTGGAGAGCTGGCGAAATTACTGTTTGGCTGATCCGCTGTTCTATAAGTCCGATAGAATTGACTTATTAATTGGTGCAGATTTATATCATGAAATCATTCAAGAAGGGGTAGTCAAAATTGGCTCTTTGTCTGGACAAGAGACGTCACTTGGTCTCATAATCTGTGGTTGCGTTTGCGGACATGAATCTGAAAATGCCGTGATGGCGGTTACGAAAGAGCTGGAAAGATTTTGGGAGATGGAGGAAGTATGTGAAGATGACGACGTCAAGGAAGATCGATGCGAGCAGCTCTTTACAACAACAACAACAATAAATGAGGATAAGAGATTGGTGGTGAGATTGCCGTTTAAGGAGGATATCGAGTTGGGCGCATCAAGGAAAATGGCGTTAGCACGTTTTTTAAATCTTGAAAAAAGATTGGAAAAGGATGAAAAGTTACAGAAACAATATTGTGCTTTTATGAAGGAGTATTTGGAGATGGGGCATATGAAAAAGGTCTCAAGAAGAAATAGTGGAAAGTACTATTTACCACATCAAGCGGTGATAAGAGAAAGCCATCTTACAACAAAAGTTCGGGTGGTATTTGATGCTTCAGCCAAGACATCGAATGGTAAAAGCTTAAACGACGTACTTGAAATTGGTCCAAAACTACAACAAGATATATTTCAAATTCTATTGAAATGGCGATTATGGAGATTTGTCTTGGTAGCGGATGTGGAGAAAATGTATCGACAAGTGTTAGTAGCAGATAAAGATCAGTCATACCAATGCATATTGTGGCGCGAGAATAAACATATGCCAATTGAGGAGTTTGCGCTAACGACTGTTACCTACGGAACAGCATGTGCTCCATTTCTGGCAAAACGAGCTCTAATTGAAATTGGAAAAGAGTGCAGCGAACGGAATCCAAAGATTCAAGCCATCATAGAAAATGATTTTTACATGGATGATTTGATGACAGGTGCTGATTCAGTACAGGAATGCATTGGAATTCATCATGACATCAGCCAACAATTGGATAAGTTTGGTTTCAAGCTGCGTAAATGGATGTCTAATGAAAATGACATATTGGAAGCAATACCAAATGTTGGCGAAAATGAAGTCATTAGGATTGAGGAAGGCGAAACAATGAAAACGTTGGGTGTTCAATGGGATCCCCATACAGATAATTTTGCTTTCTATTTTCAGATCATTGAAGATAACAAGTTGACTAAGCGGAAGGCGCTTTCCACACTGGCCAAGATATATGATCCTTTGGGTTGGCTGGCTCCTGTAACCATTCTAGCCAAGCTATTCATTCAGCGACTATGGGTAATGGATATGGCATGGGACGACCAGTTAAGCTCTGAGATGATAAAGGAATGGGATGTCATCATGAGGAAATTGCCCGACTTAGCAGAAATCCGAATACCGCGTTGGTTGTCTACCTCATCACTAATGGAAATAGAACTGCATGGTTTTGCTGATGCTTCGGAAAAGGCGTACGCAGCTGTCATATACATCCGGGCCGCAAACAAAGTTACGTTGGTAGCAGCAAAATCTAAGGTAAACCCAGTGAAAAATAGGAAAACACTGCCAAAACTTGAATTGTGTGCAGCGCATCTGTTGGCTAAATTGATGCTTAATGTGGAAAAGTTAATAGTCCAAAAACAACAGAAATATTTATGGAGCGATTCAACTATTGCTCTAGCATGGATCGCAAAGGCTGAAAATATTAAAGACAAATTTGTTCGGGTTAGAGTAGAGGAAATTAAGAAGTCTGTTCCTGGTGCCGTATGGGGTCATGTGCGATCCAAGGAGAATCCAGCGGATGCTGCATCAAGAGGGATGAAGCCAGAGCTGCTAAAAGGAGATGAGTTATGGTGGAGTGGTCCACATTGGCTGCTGGAGAAAAACAATTGGCCCATATCGACGGTTCAACCCTTTGTTGGAGTTCTAAAGGAAAATAAACAGGAAGACGATGTCATCATGCAGTTAATTACGAGGATTTCTAGCTACAAAAAACTCATAAGAATTATAGCATATGTGCGAAGATTTATTGAACGTGCTCAGCGTAAACCAGGAAAAAATGAATTAACTGCGGAAGAAATAAACGAGGCAGAGCAATTAATAATTACGAGCGTGCAGGCAAACCAATTTTCGTTAGAGATTTCGTGTCTAAGGAATGGCAGCGAAGTACCGACGAGGAGCAAGATATGTGGACTAACACCGTTCATTGATGCAGCTGGAGTGTTGAGAGTTGGAGGCAGGCTGGAGAATTCTGGTTTAAGCTTCAACAGAAAGCATCCAATTCTATTGGGGAAAGGTTGTCTGGTGGATCGAATAATTGATGGCATCCATACAGAAACGCTACATGGAGGTGCGAAACTCATGGAAAATGAACTACGCAGCAGATATTGGGTGATTGGTGCCAAAAATGCCATCGAGAGAGCAGTTCGGTCATGCGTCAAATGTTTGCGTTATAGGCGAGAAACTGCGGCTCAATTAATGGGTAACCTACCAGAAAGCAGAGTTTGTGTGTCTCATCCATTTGATCACACAGGAATTGATTATGCAGGTCCTATTCAAATGAAGGTGTCTAAAGGAAGAGGACAGCGAGCTTACAAAGGATACATAGCTGTATTTGTTTGTATGGCAACCAAAGCATTACATTTGGAGGCAGTCAGCGATCTAACAACAGAAGCGTTTTTGGCTGCGCTACGGCGATTCTTCAGTAGAAGAGGAAAAAGTAGCCATATATATTCGGACAATGGCACTAATTTCGTGGGAGCGGCAAGACATCTGGATAAAGAGTTCGTCAAAGCGGTGCAGCAAAATTCAGACGTGGCTCATATATTAGCATCTGAGCGAATACAGTGGCACTTTATTCCGCCCGGAGCTCCTCACTTCGGAGGATTGTGGGAGGCTGCCGTGAAGTCTGTGAAGCACCATTTGAGACGGGTTGTTGGTGAAACGAAATTAACGTATGAGGAAATGGCAACGTTTTTGTCGCAGATAGAAGCTGTTCTCAACTCTCGTCCCTTGTGTCCACTCAGTGAGGACAACTGCGAGATTTTAACGCCAGGACACTTTGTAGTCGGAAGACCATTGCTAAGTATTCCAGAAAGAGGCGTGGAGAATAAACTGGGATCTTTAGACAGGTGGAAAATAATTCAAAGAATGCGGGATGATTTCTGGAAACAGTGGCGCAATGACTATCTGAGTAGTCTTCAGCAGAGAGTAAAATGGAAAACTCCAGTACCAAATATCAAGGTTGGACAGATGGTGATAGTGAGGGATGAAAATACTGCTCCTGGAAGGTGGCCTTTGGGAAGTATTGCGGAAGTACATAAAGGCAAAGATGGAAAGGTTCGAGTCGCTACAGTAAAGGTCGCTAAACAAAAGGGGTTGTTAAAACGGCCCATACACAAGTTATGCCCGCTGGAGATATTCGCTAATGGTGGTGAAAAGGAAGCCGACATTGAAGTGTCGCAGACATATATTTGCAAATTACCTCAAAAAAGAAAAATAAACGTAGCAATGATGTTATGGATGATCATGGCAATGATGGCAAGTGTTCAATCGATGTCAACCTCAATTACCGGCGGTGCGATAAAAGAATTGGGAAATGACACAATCATTTATATGGATAAAATTGGCAGAATCAACCGAGTAACATCGTCATGGAACCTTATGACATATTTCGATCTGCACGGGTATTTTATCACGGTGAATCATCTGGATAAGGGTCTAGAAGCGTGTAAATCATTATGTGTTCGGCTGAGATCGTTCGAGCAGCAGTGCGACACGCAGATGGATATTATGACGAACAGACTGAACACTATAGATGAGAACCACTTGTTACTCTCACACAAAAAACGTCAACGAAATAAAAGGGCTCCTTTAGAGTTTGTTGGGTCTCTTTTCCACATTCTTTTCGGAGTAATGGATGCGGACGACAGAGAGAGTATGGAAGCAAATATGAAAAATGTACTTGAAAATCAGCACAACTTGAAATATTTGGCTGAGAAGCAAACGTCTGTGGTGGAAGCAACGCTTAATGTGCTGAAAAAGACCACGGATGAAATAAATGGACAGTTTAAAGAGCTGAATGAGAAGGTGCAAAACATAAGTCAGATGCTGAACACTGACTATTCCCTCTTCAAAAAGGCGATGGACTTCTTCGCGGTAGCCGATCAACTTAGCAGCTTGTTTACTGAAGTGGAACATATTCAAGCCAGGGTAATTGGCTTATTAATTGACATCAACCATGGAAAAGTAAATCCAAATTTAGTACGGCCAAACCAGTTGCAGGCAGAGGTGATGAAAATAAAGGATCAGCTACCTAAAGGACTAAGGTTGCCTGGTGAGAAGGACAATGTGTTGCAGGCAATATACAAGGTGATGACGGCGCATGGTCTGCTGGTGGAAGTAAAATTAGTGATTGACGTGCAGATTCCCTTGGTAGAAAAATCATCAGCAGAAATATTCCGCGTCGTACCACTGCCGATGGTGAGAAACGGAACCGCAATGGTAGCAGCTTTAAGACAGCAGTTCCTGGCCTACAACTATGAAATGGATGCTTATCATCTACTGTCGCAGTCATTGATGAACCAATGTCAGCTAACTGGTGAAGATGAATTTCTTTGCAGAGGCAACTGGGCCTGGGAAGACGCCAACGATCATTCATGTGAGCTAGCAGCGCTTAAGCCAACAAGTAAATATGGCTGCCAGTTTTTGAAGACTCAGAACAGGAATTTTTGGATTGAGCTGAAGACAAGAGGGTCATGGTTGTTTAAAACTAAAGATCAAGTTTCGGCCCATATTCTATGTGCTGAGCGCACTAAAGGAGTATTTGAATTACCAGGCCTAGGTATCATCACTCTCCAGCCTGGGTGTACTGCTAGGATTGGACGAACCGTATTAACTGCGTCACAAGAAGCAAAAACTGAGATGTCCTATAATTCCACATCATATATCTTGAGAGAGGTGAAGGACATAGCGATGGTGGACGAGCTAAACTACAATAAAATCGATCATTCGTCAACGATTCAAGGATTGGAGGAAGAAATTAAAATGATGAAGGCGAATCCGATCCACCTTAAGGAGCTATCATGGCATCACATCAGTGGTCATATTTCACTAATCTTAATAATATTATTTTTAAGTTATGTAATCTATAAGTATTTAACAAGAGAAAGTAACATAGTTGTTGTTCGTCCTCGGGATGTTTAGATTTTAACATATATATTTGAATTACAGTCCATTTTGCTGAATTTTTACAGTTTATAAGTAGAGCTATTTCATAATTAGTTTTGGCCGCCCGCAGAATGTTTAGATTTCTAAACATGGGATATTAGTTGATGTGTGTCATGGAAATGTTTTAGCCTTGAGAACGAATAGATAAGATACTTTCCATTTTTTGTTTATTTTCATGAGGAACCCTCGTGTTCCCGTATTCCCTCAGTTTAGCTGCACCAAGGCAACCAAAAACCCCACACGAGCTGCTAAGTCAGCGCATTGGACACCTTATTCTAGACACCTTATTCATTTGGTTGCACCCAAACCAACTACTTACAACCATTCATGGGAAACCTTCATGCTCCCGTATTCCCACAAGTAACACGAGCCGCCTATTCAACACCCCACTACAGGTTAATAGCCCAATATTCTACACGGGCCACTGTGTCAGCAAGAAATGCAATGGCAACGTTGGCAGAGCGACAGCGGCGCAACATAATGTGGTGGCTTAGTTTTAAGTAACAGCATTATTGTAAGCTCAGTTTTTAACTCATACTCAATGAATAAAGTTTAATCCATTCATTAAAAATAATTTATATAAGGATGAGATTTTGAAGAAATAAATGAGTATCAAAAAAGTACTCCGGGATTAAACTCGTTTTAATCAGAGGTGTCGCACTGCGGCACTCCGTTCGGACTCGGCTATAAAAAGGAGGCCCCTTATCATTGAGCTTAAACTTGAATCGGACTGCACTCATTGATATGTGAGAAGTTTGCCTCTGTTTCTTAGTGAAATGTTCATGGGTAAAATTTGCAATTAAGGCTCATAACCTTACATAGCTGCCATATAAACCGATCTGGGATTTTGACTCCTTGAGCCTCTAGAGGGTGCAATTATTGACCGATTTTGCTGAATTTTTTTCGTGTCACATGTGGTCTGAATCGTTTTATAGCCTGATACCAATTTCTCTATTCTACTCCTTGAGCCCCTAAAGGTAGTAATTCCCATTCGAATTCGTTGAAATTTTACAGAATGTCTTCTACTATGGTCTCCAACATTCAGATCAATTATGGTCCGAGTCGGACCATAACTTGATATAGCTCCAATAGCATAGCAATTATTTTCTTTTATCCTTTGTTGGCCCAAAATGAGATACCCGGGAAAGAACTTGACAAATGCGATACATGGTGGAGGGTATATAAGATTCGGCCCGGCCGAACATAGCACGCTGTTACTGTTACAAGTCAGGAATCAGAAGATTGATTTCCGAAGAACACGCATCGTGGAAGAATCGATAGAACAGCGCCACGCAACCTACATTTCGACGATGGTTAAAGGGAAACAATAGAGTTGTATACCCTAAAATCTCCAATCAACATCAACGCCAGCCTCTGGACACGGTCAAGCAGCTTCAAGGGTGATTTTGGAGCTCTGGCCCATATATGCGAGTTATATTCCATTTCGGCCTGATGTACGTAGTGTAGATATTAAGAAGATCAGTGAGAGCGAAATATTTCTAAGAACACTTGCATAAAACAAGTGACGATATGCCATCCGGGCCAGGGGATTTATTTACGTGGAGATCTGTATGTTTGGACATCTTTTAGAGTCTTTATAAGTTAAATGGGCAGATCGATTTTATTGGCGCTTTATAAGGTAGAAGTCATTAGTGGACTTTGCATATCAACTGTCAAGCAAATCTATTGAGTCGGGGGCAGGTTTATATGCTGGCCATTACTATTTGTACACCAATCTATGTCATATTTGACGTGAGTTATGGAGGTAATACGAGTACTGCAAGTGTGTCTTTATCTCTTTCTATAGACCTTGTACCTTTGCTCTTCCAAATTTCATTTCATTGATGAAATAATGTCATAACGAACACCCTATCTTTGTTTTGCGAACTCAGCAAAACAATCTCTCTGAAATTGTGAATACTTCTTGATAAGCATAAAAAAAACAAACAAATCAATGCAAATTAAGCAAATTGGAAAACAATCGAAACAGATCGGCCAGGCTACTCGTGCCGTGTGGCAAATTAAATTTAATTTTGATTATACAATTAATTAAAGTTTAATTGTTTTTTAAATGCAAGTGCACAGCAAGATTAGCATGCCATGCCATCCATCCCTGCCCAAGATAATTGCATGTACGAGTACTTGATGATGGAACTGCTTAACCTTAAGCTCCTCACTTTAGGCCTTATCACAGCAATTCCCTTCTGTTCTACCTCTCAGCCACCTTAGTGGGATGGTGTCATCAACACTAAAATCTCTGGAGGATTTGCAGTTGTTTTAAACGAATTGTTGACAGAAGGTCGGTGTGACGGACAGACAATTCCAATTGAAACATGGCTTTTGTTTTGTAGTCGTTTTTTATTATTTTTGTTATTTATGAAAACGCTGTCAAATAGTGTCAGTGCATAACTCAAGTGCGATTGTCTGTTGGTCTGTAGCTCTGTCAGCATGGGAATGTGGTGATAATTCATTGTTCTGTATTTTATTGAATTGAAAAATACTGTGAGGTAAGCTTCAACTGCTACTGGTGCTGCTTTTTCAACAACGACTTCCACTGACTACTATTTACTGCTGCTGCTGCTGCTGTTTTGCTGTCAGCTTATCTTGTTGATTAATTAGTTTATAACAAAATGGCAAAGGCATCAATGTGTCAAGCTAACATACGACCAAATTAGCAAATTAAAATTCTCTTATTGCTTTCACATTTATTTTTTGCGAGTTTTGTTGATAAAGTTGTTAAATATTTGGTGCGTGTGTTTTTTTAAGCATTTTTGCCCAAACACAAAAGTCTATTAGAAACGGGTGAAAAATACAAATAAACTCATGTAAGGCATCAGCACCAAGCTAACTTGGAAAAAAGCACAGGACGATACAGCTATGTTCAAGTATCTATATGCTGCAAACATCGCATTTACCCAGAACAAACATCCTATTTACCCAGAACAATTTTTAATCCATATACTCATATGTATGTTAAATTTGATGATGGGCTTTATGGGTTTATATTTTGATATACCTTCTTTATAAACCCATTTTGCGTGGTTTAAGGTCACAGAATGTTAGTTTAGGTAAGAGTAGTAGTCTATTTTCAAAACAGTCTTTCGTGATGAATGAACTTTTGTCTATTTAACACTAAAATAACACTTCTTCCGTTTAAATATTAACAAGTAAGAGCGAGATAAGTTCGGATCGCATTTGTCGAGTTCTTTAGGAAAACAAAGAATAATGGATAAGTTTGCTATAGAAGCTATATCAAGTTATAGTCCGATTCCGACCATAAATGAATTGAATGTTGCAGACCATAGTAGAAGTCATTTATATGGCGGCTATAAGAGGTTATGGACCGGTTTTAACCATACTTAACACAGTTGTTGGAAGTAATACCAAAACACAACGTGCAAAATTTCGGCCAAATCGGATGAGAATTGCGTACTTTAATGCCTCAAGTAGTCAAGATCCAAGTTGGATTTATATGGCAGCTATATCAAAACATGGACCGATATAGCCCCTTTACAATCTCAACTAACCTACACTGATAGGAAGTATTTGTGCGAAATTATAAGTGCTTAGCTTTGCTCCTTCAATAGAGGTATCCATTAGGCGGTTGATGATCTGTGTCTGTTTCCAGTGGAGCGGCAGATCTAGAACCCGGGAGTAGGCTTACAATGGACTCCAAAGACCCAACAGCTGCGGTGGTGGTATTAGGCTGTAGCATGTTTTCTGCTACTGAAACCTCAACTGGTGGTGCGGCTGCTCCAGGCTCCACTAGCCGACAAACGACTGATCAGTTCGAGTCTAAAGGAGAAGGCCGAACCTATTCCTTCTTTGTATGCCTATAATTTGCCTAGGCCATCGGCCTTCCCCGGCAAACCAACACGCTCTTTAAGAGGTTGGAATAATAGAATACGCATCATTTTCAGGTTTATTGAGAGGCTTGGTGCGAATGATCCTAAGACTCTCACTGATAGGGAGAGAGATACCTTAAATTGGGCTCGGGAATTCGCTGCACAGGCTACCCCAAAGAATACACGTCTAGATTCGGAAACTGCACCGCAGTCAGCCAAAAGGCTGCGGTCACCCGGAGGGCATCCCACGCCTAAAAGATGGGTCCAAGAACCTTTGCTAATGTCGCTAGGAACAGTTTGCTGATGCCAGTTGTCGACAAGGGAGAAGATCAGGGCTGCATACCTAGGAATAATTGGAGTGGGATAGTCAATGGACTGTCATCAGTATACTCCGATGTCCTTGCGGAATTTCCTGGGTCTCCTCCAGTTTGTGACGATGCAGGCTGGTACCGAGGCCGATACAGACTAATTGCCTTCGGCGATCAACGCTCAATTGAAATCTATGCTTGTGCGCTAAAAAATATTGGTGAGATTTGGCCAGGTGCAGCAGTAGATTTAGTCAAAAAGGAAGATATTCTTTCTCGACCAATGGCGCATGCTTGGATACCAATGATTCCCTTAGATCCTGAAGCGATACTTGGAAGGCTAAGGGACTGTAATCACAATCTTTCAACCACCGACTAGAAGATTGGTAGATTGGATGAGGCTGATGGTGACCGGAGACATGTAGTATTCGTACTAAACTTCGGCTGTCTCGCAGACCTCAATAAGTCTGAAGGTCTATAAAAGCAGTGTGGTTGGGCAATCAGGAGACGACTCAACAGTTGTTGCTGAACACTTGCCTGAGGAACTATCGACCACATCGCTAAAGTCTGGCGGATTGTAGGAGACTGAAAATTCCCCTGCCACAATCGAGACAGGAGGTGATAGCATCGAAACGGTACCCGACAAATCTTGTGAAAGTGGGTCGCAAAGTTGGACTAGGCCCAAAGTGCGCGCCAGCAGGGAAGCACGAAACTCAGAAAGTATTTCGACAGTAGCAGTTTGTGAAGAATGTAGCTCATCATGACCAGTTCTAACGAATCTTGTGAGGGTGAACTCCTGGTGGAGTCAAAAGACGAGGCTAACACAACAGTAGTGGAAGTTCTCAATCCTGACTATGGGCCGGTTTCTACAGATAAATCTCCACCATTGTAAAGCCGCTTCGGCGGCACTAAAGGTCCTCCTGATGGCTGGGGTATTTAACGTGGTTCTTATCCAGGAACCATGGGTGTGTGGAGGAATGGTACGTGGACTAAGAATTCCAGGATTTAAACTTCTCAAGGGTACAGAGAATGGGAGACACAGAGACTGTATTCTTGCAAAGGGTAGTCTAAGCACTGAAGATTTAGTAGTAGCCAGCCTTGAAATAAACAAGTCTCATTACTAGCTGGCTTCCCTATACATGGCACACGATTCAAACCTTATGTCGCTGGTTGAAGCTGCTTCTGTAGGATAGAAAAGCGTCATTGTAGGAAGTGATGCTAATACACATCACTAGATATGGGGAAGTTCGGATGTCAACGAAAGGGTTGAGCTGCATATTAAAATTAAAGGCTCAGAACAAATCCTGGGTAGAATTCTGCAGCTCCGTGGAGGATACATCTGAGGCCCCTAGTCTAGGAAAGATTCTGTCCTCGAGACCTATTACGATGTTGTATATACAGAAGTCAGAGAATGTATGGACAATGTCTAGTGAGGAAACACTAGAACTACTCGTCACTGGTATGCATTCGTCGGAGGCCATTAGGGAAATTGTGTCTGAGCCGAAAATCCCAGGAGCCTGTTGCGGCAGCAGCATGCATATAGTAGAGGCAAATCCATTGAAACAGACCTTCACGACCTAGTCGGCTACATAGAGGGTTCTCTCGCTGTCAAGAAATATACAATGGTAGCATATCTTGACAGTAAATTTGCTTTCAATAATGTAAAGTCGACGTCAGTCATGAAGGAGTTGGAGTTTCTAGGCATCAATTCCAAGCTCGAATATCAAATTGGTTCTCTACTTCGAAATACGTTCCATGTCAGATCTATGATGTTAGGAGTAGGAGTTTTTAGGCAAGATATACCAAAATTAGCATTTCAAATCTACTTTGAGGATTCGAAGAATCTATGCAACAAGTATATTGAAATTAAAGATGTATTTCACATCGGAAAATGCTGCCGCATGAAATTAAAACTCGATTATTATGAACCTTCTTTTAATGATCGAGATAGATCGGAGTGCCGCTAAGCGACAATTCTTCGTAGAGATATGTAATAACTCTAAAAGCCTTTCTATCAAGAAGATAACCACTACTTAAAAAAATTACATTACATTATATTACAGTTGAGCTTTTTTCATTGTTTGGATACATGATTTCCATCGCGGAACACTACATTAACCAAATCATTTTAAATCATTTTACCCACTGTCCTTTTTCCAATACCAATGTAACTATCTGTTACCAAGCCCCACGCCACTGTCCATAATACTAGCGCCAACAAATCGTATGTGTAATTTTTGTTGATGTCTCAATTAAAATATCTTAACAAGTACACTGCCAATCATCGTCCTCATCTGTTGCAATGTATCGCTGCTAACAATTGGCGAAAAGCACAACCTGAACACACAGCTAGAGATTCTACGGAAAAAGTGCAACATAGAACAACAAGCTGCAACTAGCATAACTGAACCATAACAATTGATCATTTTAAAGATAGATCATTGATCATTGCTCTAACTATAAGGCAACATCGATTGATGGCTCGTTCGCTCGCTCGACTATCTCATAGATTGTATCAATCTGTTCACGTACCATTAAAGTTGGGTGCTATTACAACGAAAATATAAATCAATTCATGTTTTAGTTACATATCAATAAATATATACAGATGGACGGACGGACGCTTAAACCGACGGACTTATGGTATCACCATAAACTCAAGTTTGTAGTTCTTTCGAAAGGTATATTGAAGTATGTTTATAGCTACCAACTTGTAAGTGCTCTGATTCTTGGATCATGAGAACATTACGATAATTATTGCAGAAAACCTTTGCAATTCCACATACACCACAGCAATCTCAGCCATTATAACAAAAGAGTATTGCTTTGACAAGTCAACCAACTACAAAATGTATGAATTATTCATTTATTATGCTTTAGTTTGTTACCTTTTCAATATCATACCCATACGACTGCAAATGTTGCAATAACCTGCACGGAATAGTTCTTAAATGAACAGGGTTGGAAAAGAAGGCAACTATCACTATTGTCTTCGACCAAAGTTATTGCAAGAATAGTTTTCAAGAATTGGAAAATGAATATTTGCACCTTAAACTAGGGTACAATGAGGACTTTTGTTCTTTTCGTTCTTCAATTCAAAGTGGTTGTTGATGTCGGAAATATTATCTAACATGATATTGGATGTTGATTATCCAAACGAATATGCACTTGGTAGTAAAAAGGAATTTGACATGAGAACAGATGTAAAATTCCTTTTTTCTTTAACGGCCAAATATTATTACCCACCATTCATAATTATACCCACCGGCATCGGATGGGGCTTTACTAACCTAGTATTTTGCATTATTAACACTTCGAAATATTGATTTGCGATCTCATAAAGTATATATATTCTTGATCGTCTTGGCATTTTATGCCGAAATCACGATAGCGGTCGAACGAATAAATATACATGCTTGAAATAAGTTCATTTGTGTAAATTTGATCCAGAATCCATGGTGGTGGGTTGCGAAGATTTGGCCCAGTCAAACTTAGCACGTTCTTTTTTATACCCACAACCGAAGGATGGGGGTATATTCATTCAGGTATTCCGTTTGAAACACATCGAAATATCCATTTCCGTTCCCACAAAGTATATATATTCTTGATCAGCGTAAAAATCTAAGACGATCTAACCATGTCCCTCCATCTGTCTGTTAACATCACGCTACAGTTTTTAAAAATAGAGATATTGGGTAATAGGATGATGGGCTATATCTTGATATAGGCCGATTGATACTTGTTATAGCCCCCATATTATCAGATTTTGCTGAAATTTGGGACGACGAGTTGTGTTGCGCCGCTAGACATTTTTTACTCAATTTGGTCCAGACCGCTCCTGATTTGTATTTAGCCTCTATATACAGACTTCTCGATTTAAGGTCTTGCGCCCATAAAAGGCGCACTTATTGTTCAACTTTGCCAAAATTTGGGGCAGTGAGTTGTGTTAGTCCCTTCATCATCCTTCTTCAATTTGGCTCAGATCAGTCCAGATTTGAATATAGCTGCCATATAGACCGATCTCTCGATTTAAGGTTTTCGGCCTAAAGCGCATTTATTGTGCGATGTGGCCGAAATTTGGGACAGTGAGTTAAGTAAAGCTCCTTAACATACTTCTTCAATTTGGCCTGGATCGGTCTAGATTTGGATATAGCTGCCATATCGACCAATCTCTCAATTTAAGGTTTAGGGCCCAAAACAGGCGCATTTATTGTCCGATGTCGCCGAAATTTGGGACAGTGAGTTAAGTAAAGCTCCTTTACATACCTCTTTAATTTGGCCCGGATCGGTCCAGATTTGGATATAGCTGCCATATAGGCCAATCTCTCGATTTAAGGTTTAGGGCCCAAAACAGGCGCATTTATTGTCCGATGTCGTCGAAATTTGGCCGAAAGTTCGATCAAGATTTGTATGAAGCTGCCATATAGACCGATCTTTAGATTTAAGGTTTTGTGCCCACAAAGGCCCATTTATTGTCCGATGTCGCCGAAATTTGGGACTGTGAGTTGTATTGGGCCCTTCGACATACTTCTTCAATTTGGCTCAGATCGGTCCAGATATGGATATAGCTGCCATATAGACCGATATCTCGATTTATAGTCTTGGGCACATAAAAGGCGCATTTATAATCCAATGTCACTGAAATTTGACACAGTGACTTATGTTAGGCTTTTCGACAACCGCGTCGTATATGGTTCAGATCGGTTTATTTTTACATATAGCTAGTAAAAAGACCAATATTTTGTTATACAAAATTGAACAATGACTTTTACTTATTAGCATTTGATCCAAATCGTAACATATTTCGTTATAGCTGCTATGGGGCATAAGGTATGCATTTTTCACAGAATTTTGACGAAAGGTGATTTACATATATACCTGAGGTGGAGGTCATCCAAAGTTTGGCCCCAAAGTTTTACTTGTTTTTATACCCTCCACCTTAGGATGGGGGTATACTAATATCGTCATTACGTTTGTAACTCCTCGAAATATTCGCCTAAGACCCCATAAAGTTCATATATTCCTGTTCGTCATGACATTTTAAGTCGAACTAGCCATGTCGGTCCGTCCATCTGTCTGTCTAAAGCACGCTATCTTTCGAAGGAGTAAAGCTAGCCGCTTAAAATTTTGCACAAATTCTTCTTATTAGTGTAGGTGTAGGTTGGGATTGTAAATGAGCTATATCGGTCCACGTTGTGATATAGCTGTCATATAAACCGATCTGGGATCTTGACTTCCTGAGCCGCTAGAGGATACAATTATTATCCGATTTCGCTGAAATTTTGCACGAGGTGTTTTATTATGACTTTCAACAACTGTGCTAAGTATGGTTGAAATCGTTCCGTAACCTGATCTAGCTGTCATATAAATTTTTCTGGGGTCTTGACTTCTTGAACCGCAAGAGAGCACAATTCTTATCCGATTTGGCTGAAATTTTGCATGAGGTGTTTTATTACGACTTATAATAACTGTGCTGAGTATGGTTGAAATCGGTTCACAACCTGATATAGCTGCCATATAAACCGATCTGGGGTCTTGACTTCTTGAGCCTCTGCAGGGAGAAATTCTTATCCGATTTGGCTGAATTATTGCATGATGTGTTTTATTATGACTTTCAACAACTGTGCTAAGAATAGTTCAAATTTGTCCATAACCTGATATAGCTGCTGATTCTCTAAAGGTATTAAGTATTACCCGATTTGGCTGAAATTTTGCTTCTCTCATGACCTTTAACATGTATGTCGAATATGGCATGAATCGATTTATAGCCTAATACAGCTCCCCTATAGGCCGATCTCCCTATTTTACTTCTTCAGCCTCATAAGTGCGCAATTCTTACTAGATTTGGCTGAAATTTTACACAATGACTATGTCTCCAATATTCAGTTCAATTATGGTCCGAAATGAACCATTACTTGGTATTGTTCCAATAACATAGCAATTATTTTCTTTTATCCTTTGTTTGCCTACAAAAAAGAGATACCGTGGCAAGAGCTCGACAAATCCGATCCATGGTGGAGGGTATATAAGATTCGGCCCGGCCGAACTTAGAACGCTTTTACTTGTTTTTTCTGGTTTTGGTAAAATTCACAGACGGCATTTTTATCAACGTGACTGAAAGAAGAAATTGGAGGGACTTTACATTACTGAGTAAACGTAGTAATAGTACTCATTTTAAACAAGAGGTTATCAGACGTGATCTGGCAGAGGTGTAGGAGAGAACAAGCAAGCGGCTTCCATCCTCAAATCTAGAAAACTCGGTCTAATGGGGGTCACCGTTATACCCCACATTCTTCAATTTTGAAAAAGGCCTGTAATATTGACCATCATCAAAATGGCATGGCCTTTAATAATCCCTCCCTGCCTTATATCATTATACTTGTCAAAAGTGCTCGGCCTGTCTTTGGTGCTACCTACCACTTGTGGTTGAGACCAATTTAAGTTGAAAACACTACAGTTCTGGTTCTGCAAAGATCCTCGTATTGGTAACAAAATACCAGCAAGCATCAAATGCAACTGCAACTTTGGTGTGGCTGCTTGAAATGTAGTCAGTCACTCACCTGAATTGGCTGCAAGCTGACTGACTGGCTATCGATCGTTGAGGACTAATTTACATTTGTAAAATTATTTGTTATATCCAGTGCCACAGCGTATGAAACAGGCCTTAAATATTTCCTAATGATTGTTTGAGTTTCTTTTGTTTTCCGTAGATAGATGTAAGCAATATTAATAAATTGCTGTTAATTACTTCGGCTACAATTATACTCTCGTATCCTAGAACAATACAATGTTGTTGCTGCTGCTACTCCATATCGCCAATAAAGTTCGAACAAATCAGCATGCAGTCCATGACTGGCAGTGGGACGTGTAAAAGTTTGAAATGTGATATAGTCTTAAGTTGAGAAAAGGTGTGTCTTTAGAATAAAATGTATTGATTTACTATCGGACATGTTTGAAATAGATATGTTAGAAGAATTTTAATAATATAATATGCCATAATTATTAACAATGTCAATTACATTGTTTGAAAAAAAAAGATAGTTATGCGCAGATAAAGAATTAACACTACTTTGATAAAAAAAATTGATAAACATTTTCTGAGTAGTGTACAAAAATTGAGATTTTTCACATAAATATTTTAAATTCTTTTCTTTTAGATTGATACACTTTTTCTCGCGATTTTTAATATCTTCATAAGCTTCGATAGCTTAAAGGATTTTTATATTACGAATTGTGAAGCGATCATCCACCATTTACCACAAACAGCAATTTCCCCTCTTCATTACTGGCAAATCCTTTTTCGCCGAGAATTTTTTTTTTAAGTTTGGAAGAAAAAAATCCGAACTTGAACCTAATTGTTGGCCAGATCTTGCTTTATTTCCTAGAAGACGCCTTTTCCCAGAAGACGCCTTTTCCTAGAAGACGCCTTTTCCTAGGAGACGTCTCTTGTCCATTTCAACGCTCTCAAAATAATTATTCTCGCAGACAGCTGCGTATGGGACTTTACTTGGTATGTCTCCGTCAGTCAGTTGCATTTCCACAAATTACTCACGAGCATTCCATTAAAGAAGAAAAAGAACTAGAGCGAACTACTCCCATATGATGAGTACTATAAAGACTTAATTTTGATGAATTCATTTAAAGACAAAATTTCAGTGAAATATTCACCAAAGACAAACTTTTGCTCAGTCTTGGGACTACCTCGAAATTATTTTTTCAGCGCCAAAATTTCAACGAAAGTTTTTGTGCCTGTTCCATAAATTTTGCTCCGTGTGGAGTTCCATGCTGCTTCTCCCATCGGACGCCTCCCCAGGTGATGGATAGCTCATAAGATATGAAGCGTACCGCAGAAATAAAATATGCGGGGCGAACCAACAAGTTAGCACAAGCAAGGTGTTCGCTGGCAGCCCAAGCACTAGGTACCGACGCGTTGGCCCAATCTGCCTCCTATCTGATAAATCACGATTACAGAAACTGACAACCCCCCGATAACGACCTATGGATTCAGAACACGGTTTATGATTGGAACATGAAACGTCAGAACTCTCTCAGAAGCATCGAAACCTTACACAAGTCCTGAACGAGATGTCAAATTACAACCTAGACATCTTCGGTTTAAGTGAAGTACGATGGCCGAAAACCGGGATCTAGGGATCTTCAAGGTGGCTACCACTTAATTTTTTCAGGCAATAAAATCCACCGAATAAATGGGGTCGGTCTCTTACTGTCCCTGAAAGCAAAGCGAGTTCTTCTATCATACAATGTCACATCTGAAGACATCATGACGGCAAGATAAAATTTAAAATTCCGAAAAATATCTATTGTAGAATGCTACGCGCTAACCGAACCCGATGACGACGAAACAAAAGTTCAATTCTATTCCCAACTCGACACAGTGACACGTTCTCTACCAAAAGGAGACTTAAAACTTGTTATGGGAGGTTCTAATGCCAAGGTGGGCAATAACAACTACAATCTACAATCAATTATGGGAATGTAAAGATTTGGCGATACCATGAATGACAATGGCGACAGATTGGTTGATTTCTGTGCAAGAAATTGGAGGGAAAAAATTCCTCCATAAAAATATAGACAAATATACTTGGGAATCGCCAGATGGAAATACGCGTAATCAAATCGATCGTGTACTCATCAGCAAACTCTTTATGGGTTCGCTAATGGATGTAAAAACTAGACGAGCAGCCGACATTGTTAGTGATCACATGTTCTTAGAGGCCACTCTACGCTTACGCCCACGCCCAACCGTAGTGAAAAGGACTCAAACAAAAAGAACAAAGTTCAACCTCTTAAACCTTAATGAACCCGAAACAGCGCGCAAATACAAGGCAACAAGAAAGGAGAAGCTGCAAAAAAACAACCATACATGGGGCGACATAATAGCAGCATGTACGGAGAGGGCCATCTGTGGCATAGGAATTAATAAAACCTCAACAGCAATTAGAGCGATGGAGCGAATTTTTTTATACCCTCCACCATAGGATGGGGTGTACCAATTTCGTCATTATGTTTGTATCTCCTCGAAATATTCATCTAAGACCCAATAAAGTATATATATTCTTGATCAACGTAACATTTTAAATCGATATAGCCATGTGCGTCCGTCTGTCTGTCAAAAGCACGCTAACTTTCGAAGGAGTAAAGCTAGCCGCTTGAAATTTTGCACACAAACTTCTTATAGGTGTAGATCGGCTGGCACTTTAAATGGACCATATCGGTCCATGTTTTGATATAACTGCCATACAAACCGATCTTGGGTCTTGACTTCTTGAGCCTCTAGAGCGCAAATTTTACCCGTTTTGCCTGAAATTTTGCACGTGGTGTTTGGGTATCACTTCCAACAACTGTGCTAAGTATGGTCAAAATCGGTCCATGTTTTGAAATAGCTGCAATATAATCCGATCTTGAGTCTTGACTTCTTCAGCCACTAGAGGGCGCAATTCTCGCTCGATTTGCCTGAAATTTTGAACCTGGTATTTTGGTATCACTTCCAACAACTACCGATGTTGGATCTTGACTTTTTGAGCCAATAGAGCGCGCAATTCTCATCCGATTTGACTGAAATTTTGCATGAGGTGTTTTGGTATGACTTCCAATAGCTGTGCTAAGTATGGTGCAAATCGGTAAATAACCTGATATAGCTGCCATATAAACCGATCTGGGATCTCGACATCTTGAGCCACTAGAGGGCGCAGTTCTTATCCGATTTGAATGAAATTTTGCATGAAGTATTTTGTTATGATATTCAACAACTGTTTCAAGTATGGTGTATATCGGTTCATAACCAGGTATAGCTGCCATATAAACCGATCTGGGATCTTGACTTCTTGAGCCTCTAGAGAGCGCAGTTCGAACCGATTTGGCAGAAATTTTTTACAGCGGTCTGGTCTGGCGGTATGGTCTGAATCGATCAATAGCTTGATACAGCTCCCATATAAACCTATCTTCCGATTTTGCTTCTTGAGCTTCTACAAGGCGCAATTCTTATCCGAATGGACTGAAATATCACACAATGACTTCGACAATGTTCATCATTTATTTATGGTCCGAATCGGACTATAACTGGATATAGCTCCAATAGCATTGCAGTTCTTATTCAATGTTCTTTGTTTGCCTAAAAAGAGATACCGCGCATAGAACTCGACAAATGCGATCCATGATGGAGGGTATATAAGATTCGGCCCGGACGAACGTAGCATGCTCTTTCTGTTTTTTTTTCCAAAAAGTACATTTTAAAAACTGAGAAATTTTTTTTTTTTTTGGGAATATACAATAAAAATCTTCAATAAAGGTTATTAAATATTTAATTA
This sequence comes from Stomoxys calcitrans, assembly GCF_963082655.1. NCBI lineage: Eukaryota > Metazoa > Arthropoda > Insecta > Diptera > Muscidae > Stomoxys > Stomoxys calcitrans. Next base: position 14,140,956 of record NC_081553.1, read on the forward strand.
AGTTTTTACTGAACATTTTTACATATAAAATTTTTTTTTAGTCTTCACACTTTACATTTCCTGTCATAAACTATTTTAGGAATGCTTCTTGATTTTTAATTTATTTTCACCACTTAGAATTCTAAATAAACCAATTAATTTGCATCTGAAAAAGAACTTAAACGAACCCATAAACAACGATTAGTAATCACTCAGTGTTGAAAGAATTGCGCAAAACAATAAAAAAGAAAACCCAGAGGAGGAGACCACAAAAGAGTAATTAATTTTCTTATTGTTTCGAGTAAATTAAAGGCAATCAATTAAATTTAAAATGTGCTGACATTGCCATTTATTTGACACCCATTAACAAATGATTTCCATCATCGTCATCTACATCCTCAATATTGGCCCAGTGCTCTGTTTGTCCGTTGGACCGTCTATACCATCGGCCAGCCAATTAGACAGCGTTCGTTCGATAAGAACACCGTCTATCCGTCTACTTTGTTTTCGATAAACGCTGCATATTTTTTTTTTTTTGCAAAACATTAAAAATAGCATTGAAAGCATTAAAATCATTTAAATTGCATGTAAGCGACAGCGGCATAAATGATAGGTTCGTTCTTCTCTGCCTGTTTTCGGGCAATTTGCGGCGCTATTTCTTCTTCTTGTTCTTCTGCTAGCGCTAAGTGGGCTAATTTCGGGTGGTTTGTGTTGTATAAATCGCCTTGCTTGCAGCTCAATTAAAAATAAATTAAATTTTTTTGCTATTTGCAAGAAGAATTAAAGGTTGGTTGCTCTTAACACTTGATCTTAACAGCAAAAAAGAAAAAATACCAGAATATAATGTGCTGGTGTTAATTGACATTTTTAGGGTGGGGGGGAAATGATCAGAAAGTGCAACAAAATCAATGACGCTAAGAAGAATTGAAAAAAAATTTAACAAAAAGAGAAAATGTAAATAACGGACCATCACAAGTCAAATTCTGTTGGGGTAATCATGCCTTCCATCTATATACGAGCAGGAGCTATAAAAAATCTATTTGAATCATACTTGCAATGTATGATGAAAATCTCTATAGCGGCACTCATGAAAAACTTCACCCAGATGAGATAGAAATTTTAATTCTAGAAGCTCAAGAGGTCGAACTGGAAAACCTGGAGGTAGAAGAAGCCTTCCTGACTCCATGAAAAGATTCATTTTTCATTGTTGGGTTCTTAATGGGTTAATCCGGCCATTCTTCTACCCTTAAGCAATTTTTTTATTTATTCATTTTTTCTGCTTGAATTCAAACGATTTGTAATTGGAATTTTGATTTGGATTAGGGGACATGTTAATTCAATGCAATTTGGAATATTTCTTTTTTTTTGCTGTTGTTGGGATTTCCTTGGAAATTTTCATTTTGGAAACAATCCACACAATGGCAAGTGTAATTTACAGAGTGCCTCCAATAAACCACAAAGATGCAAATGGTATTTTAAGTGCTTAACAGTCAGCAACAACAGTAACAACAACAACAAATGACAACAAAACTTTTGAATTAAGCGAAGAAGAACAAGTAAAAGCGTGCTAAGTTCGGCCGGGCCGAATCTTATATACCCTCCACCATGGATCGCATTTGTCGAGTTCTTTTCTCGGCATCTCTTCTTAGGTTAAAAAAGAATAAAAGAAAAGATTTGCCCTGCTGTTAAAGCGATATCAAGATATGGACCGATTCGGACCACAATTAAATGCGGCCTTTGGGGGCTCAAGATATCAAATAGAGAGATATATTTATATGAGAGCTGTATCAGGCTACCAGACTACCGATTCAGACCACAATAAACACGTTTGATGATGGTCTTGAGTGGATCCGTCGTACAAAATTTCATTCAAATCGAATAATAAATGCGACCTCTAGAGGCTCAAGAAGTCAAGTCCCCAGATCGGTTTATATGGCAGCTATATCAGGTTATGGGCCGATTTGAACCTCATTTGACACAGTTGTTGGATATCATAACAAAATACTTCGCGCAAAATTTCAACCAAATCGGATAAAAATTGCGCCCTCTAGAGGCTCAAGAAGTCAAGACCCAAGATCGGTTTATAGAGCAGCTATATCGGGTTATGGACCGATTTCAACCATACTTGGCGCAATTGTTGGATATCATAACAAAATACGTAGTGCAAAATTTCATTGAAATCAGATAAGAATTGCGCCCTCTAGAGGCTCAAGAAGTCAAGATCCCAGATCGGTTTATATGGCAGCTATATTAGGTTATAAACCGATTTGAACGAAATTTAGCACAGTTGTTGGAAGTCATAACAAAATACGTAGTGCAAAATTTCATTCCAATCGGATGCGAATTGCGCCCTCTAGAGGCCAAGAATTCAAGACCCCTGACCAATTTATATGGCAGCTATATCAGGTTATAAACCGATTTGAACCATACTTGGCACACTTGTTGGATATCATAACAAGACACGTAGTGCAATATTTTATCCAAATCGCATAAAAATTGCGTCCTCTAGAGGCTCAAGAAGTCAAGACCCAAGATCGGTTTATATGGCAGCTATATCAGGTTATGAACCGATTTGAACCTTATTTAACACAGTTGTTAGAAGTCATAACAGAACATCACTTGCAAAATTTCAGCCAAATCGGATAGGAATTGTGCCCTCTAGAAGCTCAAGAAGTCAAGCCCCCAGATCGGTATATATGACAGCTATATCAGGTTATATACCGAATTGAACCATACTTTGCACAGTTGTTGGATATCATAACAAGACACGTAGTGCAAAATTTCATACAAATCGAACAATAATTGCGCCCTCTAGAGGCTCAAGAAGTCAAGACCCAAGATCTGTTTATAGGGCAGCCACATCAAAACATGAACCGATATGGCCTGTTTACAATCCCAACCGACCTACTCTTATAAAAAGTATTTGTTCAAAATTTTAAGCTGCTAGCTTTACTTCTTCGATAGTTAGCGTGCTTTCGAAAGACAGACGAACGGACGAACAGACGGACTCAAGGAATATATGTATATATACAAGAATATATATACTTTATGGGATCTCAGATGCATATTTCGACTAATTACAAACCGAATGATGAAATTAGTATACCCCCATCCTATGGTGGAGGGTATAAAAATCAACCACACGGTAGACACACACAACAGAGAGCACTTGACAAACCCCAAAAAGTCCAACGGACGGACAGAAGAAGAATTAATGGGGAAAATAAGGTCACATGAGTTGCAATGGAACACCAGCAACAGCAACACAAAACAAACAACAGCAGCAATAGCTATGGTAAACAAACACACCACTGGCAGCAAAGTACAGCAGCCGCAGATGTTGTTGCTGCTGTTGCAGCAACACAAGACAACCATAATTTATTGCATCATTTGTAAATGCATGAAACAAAGACATTCTTGAAATTAACAGAGAAGACGAAAAGAATCCCAAAAGTATTAAATCAGTCAGTCAGTGAGATGTCCGCGAAGATCTCTTCCCCAAAGTGCATGCAGATAGGGGGACAATAGCAGCGTCAGAGTAATTCTCTGACTGATATTCTTGAAACAAGGAAGCTGCTGCCTGTGACTTAGCATGCAAACAAATTCAAAATAAAACCAAACAACCACAATTTAATTTCACAATTAATTAAACAATTAATTGAAATGTTTCTAGTTCAGTAACCATCAGGCGTATCAAGAAAACCTGCACCCGATTGCGATAACAGGCATCATGTAACATAAAGCAGCCAGCTTCCACAATGTAAACTGATATTTTGATAAAAATTAAGATAAGGCGAAATGTGAAACAATAAACATCCCAACAAGCCCGAAGGATCATTTAAAACCATGGTTAATGATTCCACGAATCATTACAGCCCAATGACAAGAAGTCAAGAAAATTGGAATAACAGAATTTATATATGGGCCAAGTTCGTATTGATTTTAATGCAGGTCTTTTAGTTTTTTCCCACATATCTGGGGCTTCATAGCAATGATAACAGAGGCGTAGAAAAAACTTTGTCGAAATACGAAATTCATAGGAAATTATATTAATTATTATATTACTAGCCGAACCGAGCCCGATCCGCCGCGCCTTCTTTAACTCTCTAATATCTTTTAAGGGTGGGGACACTTTTCCCTGAATGCGGATATCTAATTTGTGCCATTGTAGCCTATGACACTGAACGCGTTCGAATCCTGGCGAGAACATCGGACAAAGCCGTGTTTATCCCCTCTTAATGTTGGCGACATTTGCCAGGTACAATGCCGCGTTCTCATTAGGGGAGGGATGGCACCTCAGACATTTCGACTCAAATATGGATATTAAATTCGTGTTGCATCCCATATTGTCACAATAGGCCAAATAACCCATTTGACGTATCTTCAGGACGAAAAGCGCCACCTAGACTACACCCTAATAACTTTCATTTGAGTCCCATATAGCCATGGTAAGTTAATATACCCATTTGGGGGTATTTGGGGGTAGGCGACCCCCCATTACCTGGACCTAAGGTTTTACGCCATATTTGGAGTCTACCGCCTTATACTTTTCATTTGAGTCCCATATTGACATGAACTTCGAATATATCTGTTTAGAAGAGTTTTGTGGTTTGACCCAAATTTGAATACCATATTCGTTTTCTGGTCTCCAATACCTTTCATTTGATACCCTTGTTGTGCCCATCGGACCACTTTCGGATATGGGTGGCGTTTTTGGGGTAAGGGAGAGGGTCCGCCTCCGTCCGATATCTAAAAATTAAAAGCCTATGTTTCCTTCCAGACCAACGTACAAAATCTATGAAAGTTTTGAGAAAATCGGTTCAGCCTAGCGTCATATAGTCATCATGGGTGTAATGGCGGTTTTGAGGAGTGGCGTAACCCCCTATCCTTCGATCTGATTTTGTATGCCGGTTTCGAAATCTACTCCTGAACACCTTTCATTTGAGCCCCATATTGAAATGAACGTCCGATATGTCTGTTTTGAGGGAGTTTTGGAGTTGGGGCGGCCCGATGGGTACTTAGACACAAATTTTAATACCATATTTGTATTCTACTCTCCTATACCTTTTATTTGATACTTGTTTTGTCCCGATCGGTCCACTTTTGATTTGGGGTTGTGTTTTTGGCATAGGGTGGAGGGTTCGTCCCCCTTCCGATGCCGAAAAATTATATAGGCTTTCTTTCCTTCCAACCTACACAATATGCGAAAATTTTGAGATAAACAGCTCTGCCGTTTTTTAGTCTATACGGAACAATCAAACCGAGTCGCATATATCCGTGATTTACTGTGCACATTTTGGCATTTTTGTGGGGGTGGGCCGACCCCAAACACTTCAACATGAATTTGTATGCCAGATTCGTTATCTACTCCCGATACTTTTCATTTGATACCCATATTGTCCTTATCTATCCACTCTTGATTTTGGGTGATGTTTTGGGGGTAACGGTGGAGGATCCGCTCCCTCCCGTTATCAAATAATAATAAAGTCTATTCCTACTTCCTGACCATATTCGTAATCAATTCCCGAATATCTTTCATTTGAGTCCCATATCGTCAAATAAACCTATTTTAAAGGGTTTTGGGGCAGGGGCGGCCCCACAGGAAGCTTGGACGCAAGCTTTATTATGAAATTCGTACTCTACTCTAGAATACCTTCCATTTTAATCCTATAATGTCTCGATCGGTCTACTTTTATTTTTGGGTTGTACTTTTGGGGAAGGGAGAGGGTCCACCCCCTCCCGATATCAAAAAATTAAACGGTCTATGTTTCCTTCGAGATCAACCCACACAATCTGTGAAAAGTTCAAGGTAATCGGTTCAGCAGTTATTGAGTGTATGAGGAACAAACAAACAAACAAACAAACAAACAAACAAAGAAACAAAGAAACAAAGAAACAAAGAAACAAAGGAACAAACAAACAAACAAACAAACAAACAAACAAACATACAAACAAACAAACAAACAAACAAACGCGCTGCATGGAGTTCACCGTAGCTCTTGGGTTCGAATCTTGGCGAGACCATCAGAAAAACTGTTCAGCGGTTGTTTTCCCCTCCTAATGCTGGCAGCATTTTTGAGGTACTATGTCATGTAAAACTTCTCTCCAAAGAGGTGTCGCACTGTGGCACGCAGTTCGGACTCGGCTGTAAAAAGGAGGCCCCTTATCATTGAGCTTTAAAACTTGAATCGGACTGCACTCATTGATATGAGAAGTTTGCCCCTGTTCCTTAGCGGAATATTCATGGGCAAAATTTGTATTTGCATCACTACAGTTGCCTTGATGTCCGACTTTTTACACCCCCTTATACTACGCCAATGATACCACGGGGCTTCTAGACTGAGATCATTAAGTAATTAGTGTGACATTTTCTCTTATCAATAAAGACCAAACATAAATGTCAGCTCAAAACATATGATGCTGTTGTATGTGATACCAAGAATCAATACTAAACTTAAGCAAACCCAGGCCTAAATATGTTTTAGCCATGTAAGGTCGGGTGTTTGGATCGAGTGGTGAACAGCGTTTTGGCTGTTTATCCAACTTTGACAGACTAAAAGATAACAACTGGTTTTTTGATTATTTTTCCCCCTCCCTCTGCTCCATTTTGTTGTTGCTTCCCTGCTTTTTGATCATTTTGGGTGGGGGGATCATCTGTTTTGAACACCTTTCGAGTTTATCAGTTAACGTCGCTTAGAAATGTGCTGTCGTCTGAGTGAGCATTCATGCGTTGTGGTGTTTTAGTGAGATACTTGCGTCATTTATAATCTATTATTTTGTGGCTAACAAGCATGTTTAAAAGCGTTTTGTTTTGACAAATCAATAGAAATATTATAACAAAATATAAATATTAATTAATATCAATACTAATGCCATTTGTTTCGCTAAAGAGTTGAGGTCTGAGGGAGAATAAGGGCAACTGAGTGTGAGAAAATACGTGTGTGTTTTTTAAGGAATAATATGGCCTTGTTTACGTCAATTAATATGAGTTTTAGACAAAACAATTTGGATTACTGAGATTACTGTTTATGAAAATTAAGGCGTTGTCTCTCAATTTGTCATTCGTTTGCAACAAAATTGAGTTGGCCTTCCGTCAGTGTGTCCAAAGCTTGCAAACATTAGAACGAGGTAAGCTAGTCCTTCTTTTGGTTCAACATCATGTTGTTTGTTGTCGTAGCCACATTTGCATGTGGAAGTAGTGATCCTCGTAGAGCTCTTATAGGTGAGCGATCTCATTTCGAGGAACGTTATGGCTATTGGATATTAAAAGGCACCAATAATTCGCCTTGTCATATCAAGCATCATAGGCACTCAATATTTGTGTAAGAGTCAGTGCTGCCCGACCTCTCACTGAGACTCCACTCTATACCGCTGATTGTGCGCAACTACAGCTACTTCGTACGGGTACGGAGCACTGCACTATTTGCAACCTGTGGACGCACCCCGGTAGCTCGCAGCTAAGTTTCTGGCGATAACAATGAACACCACACAGATCAAAGGTCCAGTCTGTGTGGTGCTGAAAGTCATATCGGGTCCTGAGTTAGCGAACCCTTTAACCTAGGCAATATGGGTATGAAATAAACGTGCATAAGTAAAAGCATGTTAAGTTCGGCCGTGCCGAATCTTATATGCTCTCCACTATGGATCGTAGTGACAAGTTATTGAAATGACCTTTTCAAGAGCTATATTAAGTTATAGACCGATATGGACCGTACCACCTCCAAAATATTGGGTTGCCCAAAAAGTAATTGCGGATTTTTCATATAGTCGGCGTTGACAAATTTTTTAACAGCTTGTAACTTTCTTCCGTCGGTTATCAGCTGTTACTTTTAGCTTGCTTTAGAAAAAAAGTGTAAAAAAAGTATATTTGATTAAAGTTCATTCTAAGCTTTATTAAAAATGCATTTACTTTCTTTTAAAAAATCCGCAATTACTTTTTGGGCAACCCAATATCAGGCAATTCGAGTAATAATCGAGCTCTCTAGAGGCTCAGGAAGTCAAATTGGGAGATCGGTTTATATGGCAGCTACATCAAGTTATGGAATATTCACGAATATTCAAGGTGTTAGAAACGGAATGATGAAATTAGTATACCTTCATCCTGTGGTGGAGGGTATGAAAAAAAATGAAAGTTTGTTTTTTTATGGGACAAGAATATCGGGTCATAACTTGGTCTATAAAGAGATATCGGCCAAAGAACTTGGAGTATATAGGCTTCGGCCCGGGCGAACTTAGCACGCTTCTACTTGTTATACCTACCACCGAAGGGTTGGTGAATATTAATTTTGTCATTCCGTTTGTAACACATCGAATTATCCATTTCCGACCCTATAAAGTATACATGTTCTTGAACAGCGTAAACATCTTAGACGATCTAGACATGTCCGTCCGTCTGTCTGTTGAAATCATGCTACAGTCTTCAAAAATAGAGATATTGAGCTGCACACAACCTTTTTTTGTCCATAAGCAGGTTAAGTTCGAAGATGGGCTGTAGACTATATCTTGATATAGCCCCCGATCCGCCGATTTTGTGTCTTATGTCCATAAAAGCCACATTTATTATCCGATTTGCTGAAATTTGGAGCAGATCGGTTCAGATTTGGATATAGCTGCCATATAGACTGATCTCTCGATTTATGGTATTGGGCCCATAAAAGGCGCATTTATTGTCCGATGTCGCCGAATCGAATCGAAACATATTTCGAAATAGCTGCTATGGGGCATAAGGTAAACATTTTTCACCGGATTTTGACGAAATGTGGTTTACATATATACCCGAGGTGGTGGGTATGCAAAGTTCGGCCCGGCCGAACTTAACGGCTTTTTATTTGTTTGGTGCTCATACTGCCTAAGTCAGGGGGTTCAAATGTTGGAATTTTTAATCTTTTTATACCCACCAACATAGGAGGGGCGTATACTAACCTAGTCATTCCATTTTTAACACCTTGAAATATTGATGTAGGACCCATAAAATATATATATTCGAAATTCTGAGTTGGTCTAGCCATGTCCATCCGTCCGTTCATCTGTCGAACGATAGCGGTCAAACACGTAGAGCTTCAAATTTTGCACAGCTACTTGATGTTGATGTAGGAGGCCACCGTAGCGCAGAGGTTAGCACGTCCGCCTATGACGCTGAACGCCTGGGTTCGAATCTCAGCCTGGGTTCCCCTCTTAATGCTGGCAACATTTGTGAGGTACTATGCCATGTAAAACTCTTCTCCAAAGAGGTGTAGCACTGCGGCACACCGTTCGGACTCGGCTTTAAAAAGGAGGCCCCTAATCATTGAACTTAAAACTTGAATCAGACTAAACTCATTGATATGTGAGAAATTTGCCCCTGTTCCTTAGTGGAATGTTCATGGGCAAAATTTGCATTTTTTACTTGATGTTGATGTAGGTCATTGCGGATTGCATATGGGCCATATCGGTTCGGATTTGGATACAGCTCCCATATAAGCCGATCTCCCAATTTGACTTCTTGAGCCCCTGGTATTCGTAATTTTTTCGATTTGTCTGAAATTTCGCACATAGTGTTCGGTTATGACTTTCAAAAACTGTGTCAAGTACGGTCTAAATCGGTCTATAACCTGAAATAGCCCCCAGGCAAACCGATTTCCCGATTTGACTTCTTGAGGCCCTGAAAGCCGAAATTTTTGTCCAATTTGGCTCAAGTTTTGCATTAGAATTCTGGTTTGACTTCCAATAATTGTTCCTAGTACGGTCCAAATTGGTCTATAACCAGATATAGCTCCCATATAAACCAATCTCCCGATTTGACTGCTTGAGCCGTCACAAGCCACAATTTTTGTCTGATTTGGCCGAAATTTTGCATGTAGTGTTCTGTTGTAACTTCCGACAACTGTGCCAAGTACGCAATTTCGTGTTCGATTTGTCTGAAATTTCGCACATAGAGTTCCGTTATGACTTTCAACAACTGTGTCAAGTGCGGTCTAAATCGGACTAGAACCTGATATAGCTTCCATATAAACCGATCTCCCAATTTGAGTTATTAAGCCCCTGGAATTAGTAATTTTTGTCCGATTTGTCTGAAATTTCGCACATAGTGTTCCGTTATGACTTTCAACAACTGTGTCAAGAACGGTCTATATCGGTCTATAAGCTGATATAGCTCCCATATAAACCAATCTCCCGATTTGACTTCTTGAGCTCCCGGAAGCCGCAATTTTTGTCCGATTTGGCCGAAATTTTACCCATGGTGTTCTGTTATAAATTCCAACAACTATGCTAAGTACGGTCTAAATCGATTAATATCCTGATATAGCTCCCATATAATCCGATCTCCCGATTTGACTTCAAGCGCCCTTACAAGTCGCAATTTTTGTCCGATTTAGCTAAAATTTTGTAGATAGTTTTGCGTTATGACTTCCAACTATTGTGCCAAGTACGGTCACAATCGGTCTATAACCTGATATAGCTCCCATATAGCCTGATATAGTTCCATGTAAACCGGTCTCTCGCTTATTCTTGTTCGGTTTCTAGAAACTTTAACTTTAATTTTTGCTGGTTTGACAGAAGTTTGGTATGTAGACTAAAATTATGCCCTTCAATTAAATTTTATTTTGTTTAAATTTTTTGCAGAATCCATAGTGGTGGGTTCCCAAGATTCAGTCCGGCCGAATTTAACACCCTTTTATTTGTTTTTTGCTCATTAGTTATCTGCTTGTTATCACCTTTTATTTGAAATGCATGTTCACTCGGTTGGAGCACTTCCGGTTGGGGCGAGGGGAGATTATCGCCCCCTAGGGGGTCACCGGACTTTGCCCAAAAAAACGGACTTTAGATTCGAGTTCGTGGGGTCAAACCACATCTACATACCAAATTTCAGAGACAACTAAGGTGAGGCCTATAAAGTGCATTTTTACCCCCGGGCTTTCGACACTCATAACAATACATATTAGGAATATTTGAATTCTTTCCATGGTTAAGGGTATCGCTCCATAACCTTTCATATGTGAAGTCTTATTGTGCTTCATTTACTATTTTAGTAAAAAAAATTTTAGATTTCTTTTCTCAAAAAAGTGTCACAACTACTCAAAATACCTTCTGCATGCGGTGGGTCTCACTGTGGGCGTTATGAAAACAATGCCAATAAAATCCAAATGAGGCAAAAACATGTTTAATTTGGAAACCATTTGAATACCTTAAGAGGCAGCCGCATTCGCAACAACAATAGCAAAAACTATGTGAGACAGATACCAAAACGATACCACCTCGAAGACTTGTTAACAAAAATTTGTTTTGCCGCCAGATTGACTAACAAAGTTTTAGAGTCAAAAAATCACAAAATTAAGAGAAGAAAAGAAACAAAAGCACCAAACTAACGACGACAGCAAATTAAGAAAGAAAAAAAAACAAAACAATTTCAGTTTTTTTTTTCTGTTTCATGATGAAAACGACAGCAGCAACAGCAACGACAACAACAACAACAAACTCAGCAACAATAAAAGAATTCAACTAATTTGGTATTAATTAAATGACAAACAACACCAAATAGTTATGAAATCAAAACTTGAACGGCCTGGTTGGCTAGCTGGCTGGCTGAGTGACAGACTGGTCAGCAGTCTGCTGTTAGCCGACAGTCGACTCATGAAAAAATGGAGGCATACCTCCGCTCTATAAACATTTCACAGCGTGGACGACTCAGGCGTATAATTACATGAACCGTTCATTTCAACAGCCCACTGATTAAGACTGCTTCCAAGGAGCAGAGGCGGTTGGGGCGGACGCTTGTTCGACCCAAAGGACAGCTGTTGTTTGGCGGTGGCGGTGGCGGTGAAGAGACAACATTACAATTCGCTTTAGAGTTACACATCATTGGCAATTGTGAAATCGTTTTCACTTTAAGGCGAAAAAATGATCACTTGCAATAGCAACAACAAAGAGCACAACACTAGTTGCTTGTGCCCCAACTTGCAACACCACCACCAACAACAGCAACAACAACAACGATCACAGCAAAAACTCAATCTAAAGATTTTTGCAATTAAAAATCTTAATATGGTTACAAAAATTGCAACGCGTTTTAATTTAATGAAAAACTAATTGCAAAGCAATTTGCAACGCGTTTGCAATACACAACAATAAGATTTATACATATCTAAGGTCTAGACAAATGTACAATAAAACAACAACAACAACAAGCATGCACACACTGTACAACAATCACAAAAAAAAACTGAAAAAAGTGGAAATGGCAATAAATTCAAGGCGAAGACGAATTTTAGGCTCGCTACATTGAAGAAAGGCAAAAGGTTTACTAAAACAAAAGATAAGTGACAAAAACTGGAAATTACAACGAAACCAATAAGAACGTGCTAAGTTCGGGCGGGCCGAATCGTATATACCCTCCACCATGAATCGCATATATCGAGTTCTTTGCGCGGTATCTCATTTTAGGCAAACAAAGAATATTGAATAAAAACTGTTATGCTATTGGAGCTATTTCAAGTTATAGTCCGATTCGGACCATAAGTGAATGCTGAACATTGTAGAAGTCATTGTGTAATATTTCAGTTCATTCGGATAAGAATTGCGTCTTGTAGGGGCTCAAGAAGCAAAATCGGGAAATAGGTTTATATGGGAGATGTATGAAGCTATTGATCGATTCAGACCATATTATTATTTCAGTCAAATCGGATAAGAATTGAGCCCTATAGAGGCTCAAGAAGTCAAGACCCAAGATCGGTTTATATGGCAGCTATATCAGGTTATAAACCGATTTCAACCATACTTACCGCAGTTGTAGGAAGTGAAACCGAAAGACCACGTGCAAGATATCAGTCAAATCGGATAAGAATTGAGCCCTCTAGAGGCTTAAGAATTCAAGACACAAGATCGGTTTATATGGCAGCTATATCAAAACCTGGACCGATTTGGCCCATTAACAATCCCAACCGACCCACACTAATATAAGGTATTTGTGCAAAATTTCAAACGGCTAGCTTTAATCGAAAGCTAGCGTGCTTTCGACAGGCAGACGGACGGACGGACATGGCTAGACTTAAAATTACATGACGATCAAGAAAATATGTACTTTATGGGGTCTCAGGCGCATATTTCGAGGTGTTTCAAACAGAATGACGAAATTAGTATATACCCTCCACCATCGGATGGGGGATGGTGGAGGGTGTAAAAATTGGTTCTAGGTTTTTCGTCAAAATCCGGTTCCGATTTGGACTAAATATTATTAAGTACAAGTCATTGTTCGATTTTTTATAACAAAATGTTGGCCTTTTTAGTAGCTATATCGAAAAATAAGCCGATCTGAACCATATACAACACGGATGTCGAAAAGCTTAATATAAGTTACTGTGTCAAATTTCATCGCCTTTTATGGGGCCAAGACTTTAAATCGAGATATCGATCTATATGACAGCTATATCCAAATCTGGACCGATTTGGGCCAAGTAGCAGAAAAATTTCGAAGAGCCTTCCACAACTCACAGCCCCAAATTTCGGCGAAATCAGATAATAAATGCGCCTTTATGGCCCCAAAACCTAAAATCGAGTGATCGGTCTATATGGCAGCTATATCCAAATCTGGACCGATCTGGACCAAATTGAAGAAAAATGTCGAATGGCCTAACACAACTCACTGTCCCAAATTTTGGCGACATCGGACAATAAATGCCACTTTTATGGGCCCAAAGCCTAAAACCGAGAGAATGGTCTATATGGCAGCTATATCCAAATCTGGACCGATCTGTGCCATATTGCAGAAGTATGTCATGGGGCTTAACTTTACGCAATGTCCCAAATTTCGGCGACATCGGACAATAAATGCGCCTTTTATGGGCCCAAAACCTTAAACCGAGAGATCGGTCTATATGTCAGCTATATCCAAATCTAAACCGATCTACGCCAAATCGGAGAAAGATGTCGATGGGCCTAATACAACTCATTGTCCCAAATTTCAGCAAAATCGGATAATAAATGCGCCTTTTGTGGGCTCAAAACCTTAAATCGAGAGATCGGTCTATATGGCAGCTATATCCAAATCTGGACTGATCTAAATCAAATCTCGACCCATCTGGGTCAAATTGACGAAGGATGTCGAAGGGCCTTACATAAATCACTGTCCCAAATTTCAGCAAAGTCGGATAATAAATGTGACTTTTATGGGCCTAAGATCCTTAATCGGCGGATCGGTCTATATGGGGGCTATATCAAGATATAGTCCGATGTAGCCCATCTTCGAACTTAACCTGCTTATGGACAAAAAAGAATCTGTGCAAAGTTTCAGCTCAATACCTCTATTTTTAAAGACTGTAGCGTGATTTCAACAGAGAGACGGACGGACATATCTAGATAGTCTTAGATATTTACGCTGATCAAGAATATACATACTTTATAGGGCCGGAATTTCGATATTTCGATGTGTTGCAAACGGAATGACAAAATGAATATACCCCCATCCTTCGGTGGTGGGTATAAAAAGCCTTACAATTAGTATCGTCTTAAAACTTTAATATTAGAAAAGTGTAGATTAAAATTTAAAATTTTTCAAAAAAATTATAAAATGTTACCAACAAGGTTTCGTCAAAAATATACCGCTTGTACCGTACAGTTTTTAATAACTATCGCTGACCAAAACAAACGATAAACGAATAGACGTACAGATAGATGGATGGACGGACTGGCATTGGTAACATATGACATTTTCTAGCTATTTAAGCCTATCATTTGAGTCATTGTGGCAAGCAAAGACTTCTTGGTATGGTCGTTTAACATCAATCTTGGCTATCTCATAAAATGGAGAAAACCGCCAATACGCCAATATGGTTGGTCTACCCGATTGCTGGCTAGCTGCAATAGCTGCCTTACCGCATTGCTTTGGTGCAGTTTCATCAAAACGATATGTCTCACCGGACGGGCGATTGATGAGGATCGCCTGAACATTTCATCATCATCAGCGTCATCGACAACATAAACCCCTTATTGTTGGGCCATTGTCTGCTAGTCAGCAGCAGCAGCAACAATAACAACTGCAAGATCAGCGGCCAGCCAACGATCAACAACTATCGCCCCGTTTGCTGTGACAAACAAAAAAAATTTTGTTGATTTTGTTACAATACCTTAGAGAGATTGCAAATTAATTGAAATCAACAAAATCGAAATGCCTGTGTACTCTCGGCATACTACAATGATGTTGCTGCCAATAATGGCTGCAGAGTGCTGTAGAACTGATAGTCAATGTTGTCGCGGTCTTGTGATGATGGCAGCCGCAAAGGCGGCGGCGACAAGAATCATTGGCGTGGGGAGGGGATGAATTGAAGTTTCTTCAAAAAAATTGTAACAAGGTTAGGTTAGGTTTGGGCGGCAATCTAACATTAGATTCATTAAAATTTTTTCGTCTATTCTGATACCAAAGGAACAGGAAAAACCACTAGAAGGAATCTTCCTTCTAATAAGGACTAAAATTAAGGAAAATTTTTTATGAGTAGAAAATTCAGAAAATTTATATTAAAATATAAATAAGGAAAAACGAAACGCATAAAAATTCACAAACACGAAAATTAAAAAAAAAATATTTCTTGTAATAGGTAAGGTTAGGTTGAAATGAGGGTGCAGATATTAATCCGCCCCATGCCACCATGGACATACACCTTAGCCAGTAATCGTTTTGTTGTGTGCTCTAAAAACTATAAAGTAAGCTAATTTTAAGTTAGGAATTCCGTGCTACTTACAAAATCCTTTATTGTTTTCAATACCACTCCCCTAAGTTGGTTCGTGTGTGGTATTGTGACTCCACCTAAGTGCCGGTATCTGTTAGACCCGAAAGCCGGGCAATGACAAAGACAATGCTCCAAAGTCTCATCATCTTCCCCGCATGATCTACACACTATAACTTGTCGCACCAATTTTACATAAGTGAGCTCGCAGTCCTATGTGTCCAATAGATATACTGACCTCCTTCTTGCTTCCTTTCAGTAATAGCCTCGTCTACTCACGATCTGGATCCCCCCATAGGATTTTCGCCGTCCTACCGACCGTTTCGTTTTCAACAATGTTGCATGTGCATTCGTCGCCCACGCCCTTAACACGGTCTGCGTCGACCCGAAAGGCTTCGGGTTAATCTAGTTTATTGACGGCAGTCTGGCCTTCACCGCCAAATCGTCTGCCCTTTCATTTCCCCTTCCTCCGTTATGGCCCGGCACCCAAACGATGCTGCCATCCTCAGAGTAGGCGTTATTCTCTTTTTACACTGCAAGACTGTTCGTGACCTTACTGTCCTGGTTGTTATTGCCCTTATGGCAATTTTACTGTCGGTAATGATGTTCACAATCGACGTCCTCGCGTTAGCACCACACCATTTCACGCACTCCGTGTTCGCCCGGATCTCCGCCTGCATGAACGTATTATTGTCAGGCAGTCTAAAACAGATCTCAGTTCCTGGGTTCTCAATGTAAACCCCCAGGCTCACTCTGTCCGCTAGCTTTGATCCATCCGTGTAACATGATCTTCCAGATGGAAAAGTTCCGTCAATCCAAGACTGTGCCAATTGCAGCAGTGCCTCGCACTCGACTTCAAGGTTCATCTCAGGTATCCGATCGGAAACCTCTTCCCTTCCTTCCAGGCTCCTATCGTCGCCGCGATAGTATGAGCTGTTCCCATCATCAATCCATTCTCCCATCACCTTAAGTCTCATAGCCGCAGTGGCTGCCACACACTTAATCTGTATGTCAATGGGTCGGATATCTAGAATAGTTTCCAGTGCCCTAGTGGAAGTGGTCCTCATAGCTCCGCCTATGCCAAGACAACATGTTCTCTGAACCTGTTGTATGGTCCTTATGTAGTGCCCAACGTCTGTAAGCCTTTTCAGTACGCTCCCTGAATGTGACACTTCCAATTCAGTTTCCTGCCCATGATCACAGCTAAGTATTTTACGTTGACAGATATCGAAATCGTCCTATTTAACAAACGAGGTGCGTTAAGTTGACCCACTTTCGTCTTCTGCGTGAACAGACATATTTCAGTCTTCTCTGGGTTAACATTGAGACCTCTGGGTCTAGCCCAGTCATATGCCATATGCAAGACCCTTTCGGCCCTTCTGCATAGCTCGTTCGGATCCTTACCCTTTAGAAGTATTATAACATCGTCTGCAGACGGGTTCAAATTCCTCCTTTCTTCCTTTCTTTATGGCAGCAATATTCGAATCTTGACCAATCACAGCCAAATTGAAAAAGGATGTCGAGGGCCTGACACAACTCAATGTCCCAAATTTTGGTAAAGTCGGACAATAAATGCGCCCTTTATTGGCTCAAAATCATAAATCGAAAGATCGGTCTATATGGCAACTATATCGAAATCTCAACTGATCAAGGCCAAATTGCAGCAATGATCCTAACACAACTCACTGTCCCAAATTTCGGAAAAATCGGACAATAAATACGACTTTTATGGTCCCAATACCTTAAATCGATGGATCGGTCTATATGGCAGCTATATCCAAATGTGGACCGATATCAGCCAAATTGAAGAGGGATTTTGAAGGTCCTAATACAACTCACTGTTCGTGATTTTGACAAAATCGGACAATAAATGCGCCTTTTATGGCATCAAGACCGACGTGAGATAGTTCTATATGCCAGCTATATCCAAATCTGAACCGATCTGTGTGAAATTGAAGAAGGATGCCGAAGGGTCTAACACAACTCACTGTCCCAAATTGCGGCGACATCGGACAATAAATGCGCTTTTTATAACCCCAAAACCTAAAATCGAGAGATCGGTCTAAATGGCAGCTATATCCAAATCTGGACCGATCTGTGCCATAATGCAGAAGTATATCAAGGGGCTTAACTTAACTCACTGTCCCAAATTTCGGTGACATCGGACTATAAATGTGCCTTTTTTGGGCCAAAGACCATAAATCGGGGGATTGGTCTATATGGCAGCTATATCCAAATCCGGACTGATCTGAATCAAATTAACGACGACTGTCAAAGGGCCTTACACCACTCCCTGTCCCAAATTTCAGTGAAATCGGACAATAAATGTGGCCATTATGGGCCCAAGACCCTAAATCGGAGGATGGGTCTATATTGCAGCTATATCCATATCTGGACCGATCTGGGCCAAATTGAAGAAGGATGTCGAATGGCATAACACAACTTACTGTTCCAAATTTCGGCAAAATCGGATAATAAATGTGGCTTTTATGGGCCTAAGACCCTAAATCAGAGGATCGGTCTATATAGCAGCTATATCCAAATGTTTACCGATCTGGGCCAAATTGACGAAGGATGTCAAATGGCCTAACACAACTCACTGTCCCAAATTTCAACAAAATTGGATAATAAATGTGTCTTTTATGGGCCTAAGACCCTAAATCGGTATAGCCGCGATATAGACCGACCATACCAAAATCTGTACCGATCCGTTCTAAATTGACGGAGGATGTCGAAGAGCCTATTTAGCAAAATCGGATAATAAATGTGGCTTTTATGGGCCTAAGACCCAAAATCGGCGGATCGGTCTATATGGGAGATATATCAAGATATAATCCGATATAGCCCATCTTCGATCTTAACCTGCTTATGGACAAAAAAAAGAATCTGTGCAAAGTTTCATCTCAATATCCCTATTTTTGAAGACTGTAGAGTGATTTCAACAGACGGACGGACATGGCTAGATCGTCCTAAATTTTTACGCTGATTCAGAATATATATACTCTATAGGGTCGGATATTGATGTTTCGATGTGTTGCAAACGGAATGACAAAATGAATATGCCCGCACCCGTCCGTATAAAAACATAACAAGTAAAAGCGTGCTAAGTTCGGCCGGGCCGAATCTTATATACCCTCCACCATGGATCGCATTTGTCGAGTTCTTTTCCCGGCATCTCTTCTTAGGCAAAACAGGATATAAGAAAAGATTTGCTCTGCTATTAAAGGGATATCAATATATGGTCCGGTTTGGACCACAACTAAATTATATGTTGCAGACCTGTGTAAAATGTCAGCCAATTCGTATAAGAATTGCGCCCATTGGGGCTCACGAAGTAAAATAGAGAGAACGATTTATATGGGATCTGTATCGGGCTATAGACCGATTCAGACCATAATAAACACGTTTGTTAATGGTCATGAGAGGATCCGTCGCACAAAATTTCAGGCATATCGGATAATAATTGCGACCTCTAGGGGTCAAGAAGTCAAGATCCCAGATCGGTTTAAAACAGATCTCAGTTCCTGGGTTCTCAATGTAAACCCCCAGGCTCACTCTGTCCGCTAGCTTTGATCCATCCGTGTAACATGATCTTCCAGATGGAAAAGTTCCGTCAATCCAAGACTGTGCCAATTGCAGCAGTGCCT
The DNA here is from genome assembly GCF_963082655.1 of Stomoxys calcitrans. Classification (NCBI taxonomy): domain Eukaryota; kingdom Metazoa; phylum Arthropoda; class Insecta; order Diptera; family Muscidae; genus Stomoxys; species Stomoxys calcitrans. The sequence goes on from NC_081553.1 coordinate 14,160,277, forward strand.
CGCACTCGACTTCAAGGTTCATCTCAGGTATCCGATCGGAAACCTCTTCCCTTCCTTCCAGGCTCCTATCGTCGCCGCGATAGTATGAGCTGTTCCCATCATCAATCCATTCTCCCATCACCTTAAGTCTCATAGCCGCAGTGGCTGCCACACACTTAATCTGTATGTCAATGGGTCGGATATCTAGAATAGTTTCCAGTGCCCTAGTGGAAGTGGTCCTCATAGCTCCGCCTATGCCAAGACAACATGTTCTCTGAACCTGTTGTATGGTCCTTATGTAGTGCCCAACGTCTGTAAGCCTTTTCAGTACGCTCCCTGAATGTGACACTTCCAATTCAGTTTCCTGCCCATGATCACAGCTAAGTATTTTACGTTGACAGATATCGAAATCGTCCTATTTAACAAACGAGGTGCGTTAAGTTGACCCACTTTCGTCTTCTGCGTGAACAGACATATTTCAGTCTTCTCTGGGTTAACATTGAGACCTCTGGGTCTAGCCCAGTCATATGCCATATGCAAGACCCTTTCGGCCCTTCTGCATAGCTCGTTCGGATCCTTACCCTTTAGAAGTATTATAACATCGTCTGCAGACGGGTTCAAATTCCTCCTTTCTTCCTTTCTTTATGGCAGCAATATTCGAATCTTGACCAATCACAGCCAAATTGAAAAAGGATGTCGAGGGCCTGACACAACTCAATGTCCCAAATTTTGGTAAAGTCGGACAATAAATGCGCCCTTTATTGGCTCAAAATCATAAATCGAAAGATCGGTCTATATGGCAACTATATCGAAATCTCAACTGATCAAGGCCAAATTGCAGCAATGATCCTAACACAACTCACTGTCCCAAATTTCGGAAAAATCGGACAATAAATACGACTTTTATGGTCCCAATACCTTAAATCGATGGATCGGTCTATATGGCAGCTATATCCAAATGTGGACCGATATCAGCCAAATTGAAGAGGGATTTTGAAGGTCCTAATACAACTCACTGTTCGTGATTTTGACAAAATCGGACAATAAATGCGCCTTTTATGGCATCAAGACCGACGTGAGATAGTTCTATATGCCAGCTATATCCAAATCTGAACCGATCTGTGTGAAATTGAAGAAGGATGCCGAAGGGTCTAACACAACTCACTGTCCCAAATTGCGGCGACATCGGACAATAAATGCGCTTTTTATAACCCCAAAACCTAAAATCGAGAGATCGGTCTAAATGGCAGCTATATCCAAATCTGGACCGATCTGTGCCATAATGCAGAAGTATATCAAGGGGCTTAACTTAACTCACTGTCCCAAATTTCGGTGACATCGGACTATAAATGTGCCTTTTTTGGGCCAAAGACCATAAATCGGGGGATTGGTCTATATGGCAGCTATATCCAAATCCGGACTGATCTGAATCAAATTAACGACGACTGTCAAAGGGCCTTACACCACTCCCTGTCCCAAATTTCAGTGAAATCGGACAATAAATGTGGCCATTATGGGCCCAAGACCCTAAATCGGAGGATGGGTCTATATTGCAGCTATATCCATATCTGGACCGATCTGGGCCAAATTGAAGAAGGATGTCGAATGGCATAACACAACTTACTGTTCCAAATTTCGGCAAAATCGGATAATAAATGTGGCTTTTATGGGCCTAAGACCCTAAATCGGAGGATCGGTCTATATAGCAGCTATATCCAAATGTTTACCGATCTGGGCCAAATTGACGAAGGATGTCAAATGGCCTAACACAACTCACTGTCCCAAATTTCAACAAAATTGGATAATAAATGTGTCTTTTATGGGCCTAAGACCCTAAATCGGTATAGCCGCGATATAGACCGACCATACCAAAATCTGTACCGATCCGTTCTAAATTGACGGAGGATGTCGAAGAGCCTATTTAGCAAAATCGGATAATAAATGTGGCTTTTATGGGCCTAAGACCCAAAATCGGCGGATCGGTCTATATGGGAGATATATCAAGATATAATCCGATATAGCCCATCTTCGATCTTAACCTGCTTATGGACAAAAAAAAGAATCTGTGCAAAGTTTCATCTCAATATCCCTATTTTTGAAGACTGTAGAGTGATTTCAACAGACGGACGGACATGGCTAGATCGTCCTAAATTTTTACGCTGATTCAGAATATATATACTCTATAGGGTCGGATATTGATGTTTCGATGTGTTGCAAACGGAATGACAAAATGAATATGCCCGCACCCGTCCGTATAAAAACATAACAAGTAAAAGCGTGCTAAGTTCGGCCGGGCCGAATCTTATATACCCTCCACCATGGATCGCATTTGTCGAGTTCTTTTCCCGGCATCTCTTCTTAGGCAAAACAGGATATAAGAAAAGATTTGCTCTGCTATTAAAGGGATATCAATATATGGTCCGGTTTGGACCACAACTAAATTATATGTTGCAGACCTGTGTAAAATGTCAGCCAATTCGTATAAGAATTGCGCCCATTGGGGCTCACGAAGTAAAATAGAGAGAACGATTTATATGGGATCTGTATCGGGCTATAGACCGATTCAGACCATAATAAACACGTTTGTTAATGGTCATGAGAGGATCCGTCGCACAAAATTTCAGGCATATCGGATAATAATTGCGACCTCTAGGGGTCAAGAAGTCAAGATCCCAGATCGGTTTATATGGCAGCTATATCAGGTTATGAACCGATTTGAACCTTATTCTACACATATGTTGAGAGTAAGAATAAAATACGTTATGCAAAATTTCAGCCAAATCGGATAGGAATTACGCCCTCTAGAAGCTCAAGAAGTCAAATCCCCAGATCTTTTTATATGACAGCTATATCAGGTTATGAACCGATTTCAACCATACTTAGCACAGTTGTTGGATATCATGACGAAATACTTCGTGCAAAAACTCATTCAAATCGGATAAGAATTGTGCCAACTAGAGGCTCACGAAGTCAAGACCCAAGATCGGTTTATATGGCAGCTATATCAGGTTATGAACCGATTTAAACCATACTTGGCACAGTTGTTGGGTATAATAACAAAATACGTCGTGCAAAATTTCATTTCAATCGGATAAGAATTGCGCACTCTAGAGGCTCAAGAAGTCAAGACCCAAGATCGGTTTACATGGCAGCTATATCAGGTTATGGACCGATTTGAACCATACTTGGCACAGTTGTTGGATATCATAACAAAACACGTCGTGCAAAATTTCATTCTGATCGGATAAGAATTGCGCATGCTAGAGGCTCAAGAAGTCAAGACCCCAGATCGGTTTATATGGCAGCTATATCAGGTTATGGACCGATTTCAACCATACTTGGCACAGTTGTTGGATATCATAAGAAAACACGTCGTGCAAAATTTCATTCCAATCGGATAAGAATTGCGCACTCTAGAGGCTCAAGAAGTCAAGACCCTAGATCGGTTTATATGGCAGCTATATCAAAACATGGACCGATATGGCCCATTTACAATACCAACCGGCCTACACTAATAAGAAGTATTTGTGCAAAATTTCAAGCGGCTAGCTTTACTCCTTCGGAAGTTAGCGTGCTTTCGACAGACAGACGGACGGACGGACGGACGGACGGACAGACGGACGGACATGGCTAGATCGACATAAAATTTCACGACGATCAAGAATATATATACTTTATGGGGTCTCAGACGAATATTTCGAGTAGTTACAAACAGAATGACGAAATTAGTATACCCCCCATCTTATGGTGGAGGGTATAAAAAAATAATTTTATGCCCTACACCACTACTGTGGTACAGGATATTATAACTTAGTAAATTAGTTTGTAACGCCCAAAAGGAAGAGAGATAGACCATTGATAAGTATACCGATCGACTCAGAATCACTTTCTGATTCGATTTAGCTATGTCCGTCTGTCCGTCCGTCTGTCTGTCCAAGTTAATTTGTGTACAAAGTACAGGTCGCAATTTTCATCCGATCGTCTTCAAATTTGGTACAGGCATATTTTGCGTCCTAGTGACGAAGCCTATTGAAATTGGAAAAAATCGGTTCAGATCTGGATATAGCTCCCATATATATGTTCGTCCGATTTTTAGTAATAATGCAATAAAATGGTTATTTGTAACTCGAAATTTGGCAGGAAGGACTTTTTTACGACTGTTAACATTACTGGTGCATTTCATGGAAATCGGTTCAGATTTAGATATAGCTCTCATATGTATATATCGCCCGATTTTCACTCCTAGAGCCACTGCAAGCACATTTATTAACCAATCCTGCCAAAATATTGCACAACGCCTTCCTCGATGGCTACCACAATATACACAGATTTTGTCCAAAATCGGTTCAGATTTAGATATAGCTCCCACATATATGTTCGTCCGATTTCCAGTAATATTGCAATAAAATTGTCTTTTGTCAACCGATTTTCTCGAAATTCGGCAGGAGTCATTTTCTCTTGACTCTCAATATTAGTGATGAATTTCATGGAAATCGGTTCAGATTAAGACATAGCTCTCATATATATATTTGTCTGATTTTGAGAAATATTGCAAAAAAGTGATCATTTGTTATCCGATTCTGTCGAAATTTTGCAAGAAGGATTTTCTTATGACTCTCAATATTGCTGGTGAATTTCATAGAAATCGGCCCAGATTTAGATATAGCTGTCATATATGTATACCGCCCGATTTTCACTTTAAGAGCAACTGCAATCGCATTTATTGACCAATCTTGCCAAAATTTTGCACAACGTTTTCCTCGTTTAATAATAATTTATTTCAAAATTTTAAAAAATGTTCTTTCAAAATTTAAAAAAAAACTTTCTTTCAAAATTTTAAAAAAACTTTCTTTCAAAAAACGAAAAAAAATTTTTTTTAATTTCAAAAAAATGTTCTTTCAAAATTTTAAAAAAATTCTTTTGATTTCAAATTTCAAAAAATAGCTTAAACAAGTAAAAGCGTGCTAAGTTCGGCCAGGCCGAATCTTACATACCCTCCACCATGGATCGCATTTGCCGAGTTCTTCTCCCGGCATCTCCCCTAAGGCAAAAAAGGATATAAGAAAAGATTTGCTCTGCTATTATTATATTACTACATGTTGGAGACCTGTATAAAATGTCAGCCAATTCGAATAAGAATTGCGCCCTTTGGGGGCTCAAGAAGTAAAATAGAGAGATCGATTTATATGGGAGCTGTATCGGGCTATAGACCGATTCAGATCATAATAAACACGTATGTTGATGGTCATGAGAGGATTCGTAGTACATAATTTCAGGCAAATCGGATAATAATTGCGATCTCTAGAGGCTCAAGAAGTCAAGACCCAAGATCGGTTGATATGGCAGCTATATTAGGTTATTGACCGATTTGAACTATACTTGGCACAGTTGTTGGATATCATAACAAAACACGTCGTGCAAAATTTCATTCCAATCGGATAAGAATTGCGCACTCTAGAGGCTCAAGAAGTCAAGACCCAAGATTGGTTTATATGACAGCTATATCAGGTTATGGACCGATTTGAACCACACTTGGCATAGTTATTGGATATCATAACAAAACACGTCGTGCAAAATTTCATCCTAATGGGATAAGAATTGCGCACTCTTGAGGCTCAAGAAGTCAAGACCCAAGATCGGTTTATATGGCAGCTATATCAAAACATGGACCGATATGACCCTTTTACAATACCAACCGCCCTACACTAATAAGAAGTATTTGTGCAAAATTTCAAGCGGCTAGCTTTACTCCTTCGGAAGTTAGCGTGCTTTCGACAGACAGACGGACGGACCCACGGACGGACAGACGGACGGACATGGCTAGATCGACATAAAATATCAAGATCGATCAAGAATATATATACTTTATGGGGTCTCAGACGAATATTTCGAGTAGTTACAAACAGAATGACGATATTAGTATACCCCCCATCTTATGGTGGAGGGTATAAAAACTTGTTTTAAAAGATTTTTTACTTAATTTTCCTAATGACAGTTGAAAAAAACCTAATCTTAGCGAAATTTTCTATGAAAAACTATTGTCGACGGCATTTTGTATAAAAGCAAAATAAAAGAATCTACAAATTCTAATTGACATGAAGTTTTTAGGAATATCCGAAATAATTACCCCCTTCCAAACTTTACTTTTCTACCACCCATGACATTTACTATCATTGCATGCAATAGCAAGAGCATCGCCGCATCAGTCGCAGCATCATACTTACAACATGTTAACCGATATACTTATGGTAATATGTAGTTATTGTCGAACCAGTTAGCCCCCTCAACATTGCGCCGCTTCTCTTCGCCTAGGTGTTGGGCAGTCCCCTTTGGCTTAGGTTTATGTGCTCAAATGGCTAAAATATATCATATCACTCACATGAGATATCACATATAATTGACAACAAACAACCAATTAATCGTTACCCAAAATGTAAAATCAATGTAAACGCTGCCTCAGCTGATTCCGCTGTTAAGTCCATCCACTCGAAACGGAGGACGTTTGGGGTTTTACCCTTTTCCGTTTCGCCCATATGGGGCTGCGAGCTTTCTGGGGAATTTCTGCCAGCTCTCATCGTGGACCATAATTTTTCTAGCGTTCGCTAACTGCAATGTCTTTTGCAATTAAAGTGCGTTATATTTATAAATGGTTATTAAAATTCCTTTAGATAATTATAACCACTAGGGTAAGTTGTTTTCCACTGGCCTTTATTGATTTAACAACGTTTTAAATGCTTGTCTTTGGTTTTGTTTTATCGCTGACTTGTGTCCGGCTGTTTATTTATGCTAGCGAGAAAAAGATAACGTGTTTAGGCTTTATGGCCAACTGTGCGTGTAATGACATTGACTTTTTGTTAACATCCTACACACATTTGCTACTGCACTTCTTTTTGCCCTGATGAGGGTTTTTGTTATTTTATTTTTGTTCTAAACGGTCACGATATGTTTTGGTTACTACTTGAAGTTCCAATATGCCTTGATTTGGACCAAACCACACATCACAGAGGGAATAGCGTGTAAAGTTTTATAAACCAGCCTATGGAAGTTTAATGTTGGGTGCCATTTTACTTAAGTTTACTTAAGTTAATTGTAGGGCAACAAAGTTTCAACAACGTAGAGCACAGAGTAAGCGCCATTTCACCTTTGTTTGAAATGGCAGCGGAAATGTTTGAATTTTAGTCTCTATATTTTAATTTAAAATATATTACAAGAACAAATCAAAATTAAAAATAAAATAAAAAAAAATCTATAAAGATTTTAAAATTTTAAAAAACGGAAATGACAGTAGCCTGACATTTATATACAGATGGCATAAAATATACTTACAATCTGCTTCGCTGCACTCTAAAATAACTTTAAATAAAAGAGATGACAATAACCAATTTGTATACCCTACACCACTACTGTGGTACAGTAGTGCGCCGACCACCTCACATGTCACCTTTGTATTTTTTTTAGGGGTGTTTCCCCAGATACTTAGTTCCAAATAAAGTTTTCTGATTTTGCCTGTTCTCCCATTTTGCCAAGATTGGCCATAAGTGCTGCAAAATTTTGTTCTACTCTCAAAAAATTTTCATTTAGATCATAAAAGCGCCTTTTATGCGGCCAAGACTTTAAATCCAGATATCGGTCTACATGGCAGCTATATTCAAATCTGTCCCAAATTTCGGCGAAATCGGACAATAAATGTGTCTTTTATGGGCCCAAAACCTTAAATCGAGAGATTTGTCTATATGGCAGCTATATTCATATCTGGACCGATCTGGGCCAAATTGAAAAAGGACGTCGAAGAGCCTAACTAATCTCACTGTGTCCAATTTCAGCAGCATCGGACAATAAATGCGCCTTTTATGGCCCCAACACCTAAAACCGAGATATCGGTCTATATGGAAGATATACTCAATTCTGGACCGATCTGTGCCATATTGCAGAAGTGTGTCAAGGGGCTTAACTTCACTGACTGTCCCAAATTTTGGCGTCATCGGACAATAAATGCACCTTTTATGTGCCAAAAACCTTAAATCGAGAAATCGGTCTATATGGCAGCTATATCCAAACCTGAACCGATCTGGACCAAATGGAAGAAAGATGTCAAAAGGCCTTAGACAACTCACTGTCCCAAATTTCAGCAAAATCGGTTAATAAATTTAGCTTTTATTGGCCTAAGACCCTAAATCGGAGGGTCGGTCTATATGGCAGCTATAACCAAATCTGGACCGATCTGGAGCAAATTAACGAAGGATGTCGAAGTGCCTAACACAACTCACTCTCCCAAATTTCAGAAAAATTGGATAACAAATGTGGCTTTTATGAGCCGAAGACCCTACATCGGAGGATCGGTCTATATGGCAGCTATATCCAAATCTTGGCCGATCTGAGCCAAATTGACGAAGCATATCGAAAAGCCCAATACAAATCGAATAATAAATATGGCTTTTATGGGCCTAAGACCGATTTAGGGTCTTAGGCCTATAAAAGCCAAATTTATTATCCGATTTTGTTGAAATTTGAAACCTTAAGTTATTTTACGCCCTTCGAAATTCTTTGTCAATTTGGCCCAGATCGGTGCAGATTTGTATACAGCGGCCATATAGACCGATCTCTCGATTTAAGGTTTTGGGCCCGTAAAAGCTGTATTTATTTCCTGATGTCGCTGAAATTTGAGACAGTGAGTTGTCTTAGGCCCTTTGACATCTTTCTTTAATGTGGCCCTGATCGGATCAGATTTGGATATAGCTGCCATATAGACCGATCTCTACATTTAAGGCCCATAAAAGTCGCATTTATATTATGATTTCGCCGACATTTGGGACAGTGAGATGCGTTAGGCTCTTCAACAACTTTCTGCAATGTGGCATAGATTGCTTCAGATTTGGTAATAGCTGCCATATAGACCGATCTCTCGATTTAAGGTCTTGGCCCCATATAAAGCATATTTATAATCCAATTTCGCTGAAATATGACACCGTGACTTATGTTAGGCTTTTCGATGTCCGTGTCGTATATGGTTCAGATCGTTCTATATTTGAATATGGCTACCAGAAAGACCAATATTTTGTTCAACAAAATTGAACGATGACTTGTACTTATTAGACTTCTCTGAATATCCGTGTCAAATGTGGTCCAAATCGTACCATATTTCGATAAAGCTGTAATGGGGGCATAAATTATGCAATTTTCACCGGCTTGTGACGAAAGTGGTTTACATATATACCCGAGGTGGGGTACCCGGCCGAATTTAACGCCTTTTTACTTGTTTTTTGTGAAGTATATTTCGATTGTAGCCTTAACACCCCTTTCGGAAATTCCCATTGTCATTTACAACACAATTTAATTTTTTTTTCAAAAATTGTTTTTCATTATATTTTGTTGATTTTTTTTTGCGATTATTTTCTTTTTTTCTCCATAATTTTATATTTTCTTAATTTTTTTTGTGATTTTCTTTTAGCTCTCTCTCGGATTCTTAAACTTTCTTACTTATGACTATGTTCAGCATTACATTAATTATGAATACAAGTATAATATTATTATTATTAATTTTTTTTTAATAATTATTAATTATGATAGTTTGTGGTAATAAATTCTAGATAAAGACCTATTTGCTTAATTGCAGAGCCTTTTTGTCGGATAAGTCTAAGAGGCATTTGTTTGTGTGTTACCCTAAACCACATGGAGTGGAGGACTAAGGTAGGAAATCAAAAGGATTTGGTTATTAGATGCCTTGGTATTATGGTGATTTTAGATTTCATGGGTTTTTAAATAAAGCTTAAAACTAGGCAGACCCGAAATGTAGATATTTTTGGGAGGAAAAATCTATACAAATATAATACAGTTCATAGTTTTTTTTCTCAATATTCTTGGACTTGTTTAAATACTAGCCTGTCTGTTGGTTTTTTTTATATCTATTTTATACACAATTTTTGGGTTTCTGGCATTTACATATTCTCTCTGTTTTTAGTTTTTGCATTTAAATTACAGTGCTTTTGTCATAGGAATCAATTTTAGTGCTTATATGGTGATTTTTCTTTTGCGACTTTACCAAAAGAAAATAATTTACAGTGTTTTATACAATTATTTATTTTTTTTTATTTTTTTTTGTATACTATTAATTATGTACAATTAAAATGCGCTAACATCACAGCAATTTGGGGTTTTATTTTGTTTTTGTTTTTTTTTTTTTTTTTTTTGTTTTATTAAGTTTATATTTAAATTTAATTAATAACTAAGCGCATAGTATTTCTATTAAATTAAAGTTTTTGAGAATGATTTAAAAACCTCTGTACGGCCTTTTGCCTTTAGTTGAGGAAATTTGTTTTCAGCTGGTAGGGGGTTATACAAATGAATTGTTATGAGGGAACTTTGGTGTTTCTTTTGAATGGGTCTAAATTTTCTTCATTTAAAAAATCTAACCCAAATGCATTAGACTGGGATGAAAGTATCCTGCCATGGCCCATTGTGCTCCTGGACCTCCACGCCCCAAGGCAGCCATTTTGATTTTCTCAATTTCGGCCTCCTGCAAACGTTTCGCCTTGGCTCTACGATTTTGGAACCAAATTTTCACCTGTGTCTCTGTCAGCCTTAGGGAAGAGGAAAATTCTGCTCTTTCGGCTATGCTTAAATATTGTTTTTCACGGAATTTCTTTTCCAATGACAAAAGCTGTTGAGTGGTGAATGGTGTGCGGGGTTTACGATTGGGTTTATGTTTGCGTAGATTGCATTTAATGCGTGGTGGTTCATTGGCATCTAAAATTAGAAAATTAAAAAAAAAATAATTAATAAAAAATGGTAATGAAAATTTGATCTTGTAAATGTTAAAGCAATCAAAAATAAGAAAACCAGCTCCTAATGAATATCAATGTTGGGCGCCAGTATAAATACAAAATCCTCACGATAACCTTTTAAGCACTTCCTTACAATTGAAAGGTTAAATGTTAATATTTTGGCCATGAAAACTCCACTAAGGAACAGGGGCAAACTTATATATATATCAATGGGTGCTGTCCGATTCAAGTTTAAGCTCAATAAAAAGGGGGCTCCTTTTTATAACCGAGTCCGAACGGCGTGCCATAGTGCAACACCTCTTTGGAGAGAAGTTTTTACATGGTATAGGACCTCAAAAATTTTGCCAGCTTTAGGAGGGGAAATTCACCGCAATTTTTTTTCGGATAATCTCGCCAGGATTCGAACACAGGCGGACAAGCTAATCACTGTTCTACGGTGGCCTCCAAACTAGATTATCTCTAAAACAAGTAAGAGCGTTACATGAATATACAAAAGCTAATACCAAAATGGATCAAAACGGCAGAGGTAAGTAAACAACAAGTTAAAGCATGCTATGTTCGGCCGGGCCGAAACTTATATACCCTCCATCATGGATCGCATCTGTCGAGTTCTGTGCGCGGTATCTCTTTTTAGGCAAACAAAGAATATTGAATAAGAACTGTTAAGCTATTGGAGCTATATCAAGTTATAGTCCGATTCGGACCATACATGAATGCTGATCATTGTAAAAATCTTTGTGAATAATTCACTTCATTCGGATAAGAATTGCGCCTTGTAGGGGCTCAAAAAGCAAAATCAGGAGATCCGTTTATATGGGAGCTGTATCAAGCTACTGATCGAATCAGACCATATTAGACACGTGTGTTGATAATCATGAGAGAAGCCGTTGTACAAAATTTCTGCCAAAATACTTCGTGCAAAATTTCATTCCAATCGGATAAGAATTGCGCCCTCTAGAGGCAGAAGAAGTCAACACCCAAGATCGGTTTATATGGTAGCTATACCAGATAATGAAATGATTTGAATCATACGTAACACAGTTATTGGAAGTGATACCAAGACACCACGTGCAAAGTTACAGTCAAATCGGCTGAGAATTGCGCCCTCCAGAGGCTCAAGAAGTTAAGATCCCAGATCGGTTTATATGGCACATACATCAGATTATGTACCGATTTGCACCATACTTATCACAGTTATTGGAAGTCATAAACAAACATTTCATGCAAAATTTCAAGCAAATCGGACGAGAATTGCGCCCTATAGAGGCTCAAGAAGTCAAGATCCAAGATCGGTTTATATGGCATCCATCGCTTATATAGCATTATTATTCTTTTATACCCTCCACCATAGAATGGGGGTATACTAATTTCATCATTCTGTTTGTAACACCTCGAAATAGGCGTCTGAGACCCCATAAAGTATATATAGTCTTGATCGTCATGTCATTTTAAGTCGATCTAACCATGTCCGTCCGTCCGTCTGTCCGTCTGTCTGTGGAAAGCACACAAACTTTCGAAGGAGTAAAGCTAGCCGCTTGAAATTTCGCACAAATACTTCTTGTTAGTGTAGGTCGGTTGGGATTGTAAATGGGCTATATCGGTCCATAGCTGCCATATAATCCGATCTTGGGTCTTGACTTCTTGAGCCTCTAGAGGGCGCAATTCGTATCCGATTTGGCTAAAAATTTGCATGACGTATTTTATTCTTACTTTCAACAACTGTTTCAAATAAGGTTCAAATCGGTTGATAACCTGATATATCTGCCATATAAACCGATCTGGGATCTTGACTTCCTGAGCCTGTAGAGGTCGCAATTATTATCCGATTTGTCTGAAATTTTGTGCGACGTATCCTCTCATGACCATCAACATACGTGTTTATTATGGTCTGAATCGGTCTGTAGCCCGATACAGCTCCCATATAAATCAATCTCTATTTTGCTTTTTGAGACCCTAAAGGGCGCAATTCTTATCCGAATTGGCTGACATTTTACACAGGTCTCCAACATATAATTTAATTATGGTCCAAACCGGACCATATCTTTATATCGCTCTAATAGCAGACCAAATCTTTTCTTATATCCTTTTTTTACCTAAGAAGTAATGCCGGGAAAAGAACTCGACAAATGCGTTCCATGGTGGAGGGTATATAGGACTCGGCCCGGCCGAACTTAGCACGCTTTTATTTGTTTTGTTTTTTTTTAATTTTACCCCATAAGTTTTATTTAAGCCCCATTCATATTTCCCATGTTATTGATGTGGCCTATGGCTGGCACTTTGGTTAAATGCCAACTTAAATGTCATCAATAATATATTTCTAGAGTGATAGAGAGCGAAAAAATAACAACAATAAATGCCACAACTAATGCTAATAGCTTTAATAACACGAGCAAATATTGCTAATTGCTGTGACAAGATACAGTAGCAACAATTCACACAAAAAAAAAAAAAAACTCTTTTTTCACATCCTCATGTCTATTGTCAAAGTAAAGTGTAGACTAAAGTCTGGAGGGAGATGTTGAGCTAAGACATGCTTGTGGGGTGGTTAGCTTGGTACTCTAATAGCCCGTAACACTTTAGGCCCGAATGCGTCTACATGTAAATTATTTTGAACATTGACAATGTGGCACCTCTATGCAAATATTAACAACAACATGATGGCTAATATTTAACAAATTACCTTTGAAATACAAAGCAACAACAACAACAACAGCAGCAGCAGCAGTACACAATTGTCAACAACAAATGACTAACAACAGCAAAACTTGGCAATATTTTCAAATGAAAAATTTTTATGGCCTTCACAGAGGTGGCAGAGCAGACAAAACCCCCCCACCCAAAAGAATCATTGAGTGAAAAATTGCTTGAAATGTTGTATGAGAGAGGGTGGCGAGGGGAGAGGATAGGTATCAAATCCTTGCATGGCCTTTTGGCAAGCCATAATCCTCTTTGCCCCAAAACTATCAGAGATGGCGTGTCATGTGCAAATATTAAACAATTCGCCCCAAGAAAGTGTCGTCGTTTTCGTTTGCCATGAAACTCTGATAAGCAACTGCAACTGTTTGGTTAAGCTAAAAGCTCCAAACTCTACCGCTTGCAAGTGAGACTTACAACAGAGGCAATACGTCTGTCTGCCCTGGCCGTTCATCACTCAAACAACAGTCATTCCATGCCAGCAAAACCATTTAGACCTTAATGCTAGAATTGGTGGCTCTAAGCTGCCAGCCATGATGGCTTTTATGGCTGCATTCTGGTGTGGTAATGGTGGTGCGGCGGCTGCTGGTGCTGCTGCCGTTGCTGTTGCATGCCATGTTGACTGCAAATGGTGTTAAAAGTTATGCATGTTACGGCCTTAAGTATTTGTTTTGGCAACAAACGTTACCAGGTTCCTGGCAAAGTTGCGTGTTTTAAAGGTGGGTTGTCTGTCTGTCTGTCTTTCCCTAGGTTCGTCTGTATGATTTTGGTGTTGTAGTCGTTACTGGCAATGTTGCGTTGTTAAGGCAACACAACAAGCCAAACTACTGCCACTGCTACCATCAGACACACCTACAATTCTTGGCCAATTGTTGTTATGGTTTTTTTGTTGCTGTTGCCGGTTTCGATGCCGTGTTTCACTTTGACTCTACTAGGCTGTCGCAGTAGCTTCCCAATGCAAACAATTAATTTCTATAATTGCACAATCTAAAAACGAAAACAACTTTTCTTACAAGAATCCAAAAAAGTAGAAAAAAAAAGGAACAGGAACCAAAAAAAAAAAACCACATAACTAAAACTAATTAAATGGCAAAAGAAGAATTCCTGAAAAAAAACAAAAAAGAGGGGCAGAGTAGCTTCTAATAAAAAAAAATGAAATAAATTTTTATTGGCTTATCTTCTCTTGAGAAAAATGCAGCTTTTTGCTCTCCTACTCAGCTGGAAATCTTAAAGATGATTATTTCACCCATATCTCTACAGCTTTAATTAACGAAAATTACCATGACATGACAGCCATTTGAGAAAAGGTAAAACAAGCCAAAAAATTGTTATAATCAAGTGTAATATGTCACTTTAAAGCGGCTCTAAGGGCTCTGTGTTTTCAGTAGCTCGGGCTACTTAAAAGCCAAAAAAGCCGACGCTTGTGCCGCTTGTCAAATATTTTCTTTTCTTTTGTCTTTCTGATACACTTGGCGGTCAGCGTGTTATCATAATGAAAAATCTGTCATTATTTGTTAAGACCAAGCAGGCGTACAAAAAGAGGTCCTTTTGTTTATAACACCAGAAGTACTTAACACACTCACTTTTGTTCAACACGCTCAAATGAAATGAAAGACACCAGTTGTCTGTCCATCCCATCATCTTTCTTGGCTCAGGAACACTAAGTCTGTCCGTCTGTTGGTCTGGCCGCTTGTTCTTCTTCTTCTGTACAATTTTTCTTCACCAAACTCCTCTGGCTTGAAGTGGAAGACGAACTGTTGACAGCAGCCATTGACGATGATAACCTGCTGTGTGACAAAACACTCGACTCTCGAGTATCATTGATTCGTATGATAAAGAAAACGGTGAAAATAATGTGACAGGTAAAAGTCTTTGAAGTCCAGAAGAAAAACAACAACAACAACGAAACAAAACTCTAGTGAAACTCTTGAAATTGGAAATGCAACACCACTATGTATGAATGCATGGCTAACAAAGTGTGGCCCATAAAATTTATCGGAAGCAGATATTTAGACATGGGGATAAACTAGGGCACCTGTTTCAAACAGCGAAGAGAATTGTGAATGATGGGGATAGGTAAAGAAGTTGAATTATAATAAAAACAATTATAATGCTATTTTATTTCATTACTTTAAGTGGTAAAGAATAAGAACAGAGAAAGCTGTTGGTAAAAAAAATCCATTTCTTAAAAATAAAGCCAAAAATGTGGAATTTCCAATTGGGAACAGAGACAAAAAGAAATTTTATTTGCTGGCTTCAAATGGTGTCGCGGATACACTGATGATGCAGTAGGCATGTATCAGCTGCAGCTGGAACCAAAACAAGTAACAGGTAAGAGCGTGCTAAGTTCGGTTGGGCCGAAACTTATATACCCTCCACCATGGCTAGCATTTGTCGAGTTCTATGCGCGGTATCTCTTTTTAGGCGAACAAAGGAAAGGAAAGAATAAAAGAAAAGAATTAATATGCTATTGGAGCTATATCAAGTTATGGTTCGATTCGGACCATAATGGAGACCACAGTAGAAGTCATTGTGAAAAATTTCAAATTTATATATCGATTCGGACCATATTTGACACGTATGTTGAGGGTCATGGGAGAAGCTGTTGTACAAAATTTCTACCAAATTGGATGAGAATTGCGCCCTCTAGAGGCTCAAGAAGTCAAGACCCCAGAACGGTTTATATGACAGCTATATCAGACTATGGACCGATTTAAAGCATGATTGGCACAGTTATTGGAAATTGTAACAAAATACCTCGTACAAATTTTCAGGCAAATCGGGTAAGAATTACGCCCTCTAGAGGCTCAAGAAGTCAAGATCCCAGAACGGTTTATATGGCAGCTATATCAGGTTCTATACCGACTTGCGCCATACAGTTATTGTAAGTCATAACAAACCACCTCATGCAAAATTTCAGCCAAATCGGACCAGAATTGCGCCCTCTAGAGGCTCAAGAAATTTCAAGGGACAGACAGACGGACGGACATGGCTAAATCGACTTAAAATGACTTGACGATCAAGAATATATATACTTTATGGGGTCTCAGACGCATATTTCGAGGTGTTACAAACAGAATGACGAAATTAGTATATTCCCATCCTATGGTGGAGGGTATAAAAAGGTGTTAAGTTCGGCTGGGGCTTCATCTAACTCACTGTCCCAAATTTCGGCGACATCGGACAATAAATGAGCATTTTATGGGCCCAAAACCATAAATCAAGAAATCGTTCTATAAGCAGCTATATCCAAATCTGAACCGATCTGGACCAAATTGAAAAAAGATGTCGAAGGGCCTAACACAACTCACTGTCCAAAATTTCAGCGAAATCGGATAATAAATGTGGCTTTTATGGGCCTTAGACCCTAAATCGGAGGATCGGTCTATATGGCAGCTATATATAAATCTGGACCGATCTGAGCCAAATTGAAAAAAAAATCTCAAAAGGCCTAAGACAACTCACTGTCCCAAATTTCAGCAAAATCTGATATTAAATGTGGCATTTATGGGCCTAAGACCCTAAATCGGAGGATCGGTCTATATGGGGGCTATATCAAGATATAGTCCGATATAGCCCACCTTCGAACTTAACCTTCTTATGGACAAAAAAAAAAAAAGAATCTGTGCAAAGTTTTAGCTCAATATCTCTATTTTTGAAGACTGTAGCGTGATTTCAACAGACAGACGGACGGACATGTCTAGATCTTCTTAGATTTTTACGCTGATTAACATTGTATACTCTATACCTACAACATCAGGATTCAGAGTCATGACTAGAAACGAGAGTACACCAATCTGCTACCGTATAAGTTAATAATCCCCTTATGACTATGTTGAGGGCTATGTCGGGGTATATCACGTTATACACAGATTTTGCAGATGGAATTTCTCGGAAACCTGAATACGAACCTGCCCAGTTCAGGCGGAAGTATCTGCAGTGACAACAAGGCTCTTCCACTTGAGATGGAAACAGAATAAACTTAAGCAGATACCCCATACGATAACGCCCATATATAACCACCATCTTGTTGGCCCATGTGCAATGTGAACACCCTACAAAAGTGCAAAAAAAATATCATAGACACTAGACTGGGGAAAGCAGTTGAGGAATAGAGCAATATCGCAAACACATTGAATAATGACACCATTGCACTGATAGAAAATTACGATACTTTGCCAAAACCTGCAGGTATTATTTTAGTCACCTCCTTTCTAATGCCATTTGGTATTAATACAATACCAGACAAACTAGACTATAAGAAAATTTGATAAACTATCTTGTGAGTGGAATGTTTAAGTGACAACGAAAATGGTAGTAAAATCATATCGGTTTTGTACCAAAGCCAATAACAGTTTGGTACTAAAAGTAATAACTGTTGGGCAATACATTTAATACCAAACGGTTCTTATCGTTTTATCCATGACATGCGGTATTGTTTTGATATCATACCAAACGGCGTGCCGTTCTTGGGAAGAAGTTTTTATATGGATGAGATACCCTTTTTGAAATGGCACAAAGTTGCCGCATTAGAAGTGGATAACCACCGCAAAAACACTGTTTTCGTATGTTCCCGCCAGGATTCGAAACCAGGCGTCAAAGGCGGACATGCTAAACTTTGTCCCACAATAGTCACCAGCTGACAAAGTTGCAGGAGAAAAATATTAATCCGTGATAACCATGGAAGAGAGAGAGGATCCCTATTATCTTTTAAGAAACATCAAACGTTAATTTCTTTTTCGAAAGATACTATGTTAGAACCGAGAGCGGACTACTTGCTAGATATTGTCGGGAGTCTCCAAGGATTTTGAAATTAAAAAAAAACTGGGTGGATTCTCAAACCAAAAACTTACCTAGCATAAGGCAAGTATCGCCTTTATAAACAACAGAAGAAGCAAACGTTTAGATGTAGGTCTTAGTCTCTTCAAGAAGTAAAATCAGCAGATCAGTTTATATGTGAGCTATATCAGGTTATGAACCGATTCAGATTATATTTGGCACCCATATTGAAGGTCTTAGAAGAAGTCATTTTGCAAAATCGAAATCACAATAGGGGTCGAATAGATACTTAATATTTATGTAGGTCATTGGGGATTACAAATGGGCCACATGGGTTCAGATTTGAATATAGCTCCCGATAAACCGATCTCCCGATTTCTTTAGCCCCTGGAAACCGTAATGTTTATCCAATTTGGCTGAAATTGAGCGTGTAATGTTTTGTTATGACTTGCAACAACTGTGCCAAGTACGGTCCAAATCGGTCAAGAACTTGATATAGCTCCCATATAAACCGATCTCCCGATTAGACTTCATGAACCCTTACAAGCCGCAATTTTTGTCCGATTTGATTGAAATTTTGCTTTTAGTGTTGTGTTATGACTTTTAACAACTGTGACAAGTACGGTCCAAGTCGGTCAAGAACCTGATATAGCTCCCCCCACAGTGTTCTCTTATGACTTCTAACAACTGTGTGAAATACGGTTCAAATTGGTCTATAAACTGATATAGCTCCCATATAAACCGGTCTCTCTATTATCCTTTTAATAAAGGTTTAATTTTGCTGGTTTGACAGAAGCTGTAGAATAAAATTATGCCCTTCAACTAAATTTAGTTTGCATATATTTTTAGCAGAATATATGGTGGTGGATTCCCAAGATTCGGCCCGGCCGAACTAAGCACGCTTTTACTAAGCAAGACTAATTTTATTCCAATGAAAAATAAATTAACTACAATTTCCTCTATCAGCAAATTCACTTAATTGTTATTCCAATTATCTTTCCTGCCTCATACATTGTCAGCGATATGCCAAAGTCCTCTGACTGTTAGTAAAGAAGGTAAAAAAAACTCCTGGCCCCAAAGTGGCAGCCTTAAGTCGTTTTGAATTATAAACCTTAAAGTCAAAGTGGACTAACTTAAGACAAAATTTATTTACTAAAAGCGGGTTAGCGGTTATCGGGAGGACAAAAAGTGTTGATTTTGCAAAGTGACTTACTGCTAAATGTCTAGCATATGTCCCCATATAGAGGAAATTTCCACAAAATGAGAAAAACTAAAAACTGCAAAGGGTCTTAAACAATTTTTCACCTTGTCTAAATGTGAGAAATGTTAACTTCAACAAACACTTTTTCATAAAAGCTACAAAAACACCATAAGACAAAAATAAAAACCATTGCCTTAAGTTTATGCAAAAATGGTTTTTCTTCATTGGGGATTGGTTTCTTAAAAAACTCTCTCACACACACACACACGAAAAGCAAAGCCTGAGGGTGGGTGGTGTTATAAAATGTAGACTAAAGTGTGAATTGTGCATTTTAAGTTTCAAAAGGTACTTTTTTGTGTACCTGGCAAAATCCCCTTGCACCAAGAGATCTTGATAAGAGAGAGAAGAGAGCAAAAACCTCACAAAGCGGAAGAGTTTTTTTGTTTTTGTTATTTTTGTATAAATATTTAAATTTCTTTTTAATAACATAATTGGTCATGGGGAGACCAAAGCAAGCTAACGAATGAAGATGATGATGATGATGGTGATGTTATAGAAACCCCCCTTTGGCCACACAAAATGGTTGCCGACAATGCCATGTGTTACTGTTATTGTTGTTGTTGTTGATTTTTTTTAAATTTTCATTTCAATTTCAATTAGAAAAACAGAAGTCCAGCCATTTGGTAGTCAAAGCTCAGTAAACTTGCCCGGATAACCCGCATGGCCATGAACAAGAGAACATGACGCTGATAAAATCCATTGACTCATTGGTGGTGCCTGCCTTTGGTCTGACGGCTGGTAATGCATGGTAATGCCAATGTTGTGCATGATGATTATCATTATGATTATGATTGTGATGAAGGGGATCATCATAATGATCTTAACAAAATATTTAAATGATTAATAAGGAAGCCTACATGCCATGTTCTTTTTTGGGGAGAGAGTTCAATTACCCTCAAAAACTTGCAGAAGGGAAAAAGGATGGATTGAACAGATGGAGGTAATATTTGGCAAGGCGAATAAAGTAATAAAAAAAATAAAATAACGCAAAATAAAAGGATATAAAATAAAAAAAAAAATTAAAAAAATATAAAGTAACAAAAAAAATTAAAATAAAAACAAAATAAAAATTAAAAATAATGAAAATAAACCAAAATAAAAATTAAACAAGAGCGTGCTAAGTTCGGCCGGGCCGAATCTTATATACCCTCCACCATGGATCGCATTTGTCGAGTTCTATGCATCTCTCCTTTTAGGCAAACAAAGAATATTGAATAAGAACAGTTATGCTATTGGAGCTATATAAAGTTATAGTCCAATTCGGACCATAAATGAATGCTGAATATTGTAGAAGTCATTGTGTGATATTTCAGTTCATTCGGATAAGAATTGCGCCTTGTAGGGGTTCAAGAAGCTAAATTGGGAGATCGGTTTATATGGAAGCTGTATCAAGCTATTGATCGATTCCGACCATATTAGACACGTCACACGTGAAGGTCATGAGAGAAGCCGTTGTACAAAATTTCAGCCAAATCGCATGAGAATTGCGCCCTCTAGAGGCTCAAGAAGTCAAGAATCCGGATCGGTTTATATGGCAGCTATATCAGGTTCTATACCGATTTACGCCATACTTAGCACAGTTATTGGAAGTCATAGCAAAACAGCCCATGCAACATTTCAGACAAGTCGGGTGAGAATTGCGCCCTCTAGAGGCTCAAGAAGTCAAGACCCCGGATCGGTTTATATGGCAGCTATACCAGATTATAAACCGATTTGAATCAAGCTTAGCACAGTTGTTGGAAGTCATAACAAAACATCTCATGCAAAATTTCAGTTAAATCGGACGACAATTGCGCCCTCTGGAGTCTCAAGAAGTCAAGATCCAAGATCGGTTTATATGACAGCTATACCAGATTATGAACCGATTTGAATGAAGCTTAGCACAGTTATTGGAAGTCACAACAAAGCATCTCATAGAAAATTTCAGCCAAATCGGATGAGAATTGCGCCCTCTAGAGGCTCATGATGTCAAGACCCCAGCTCGGATTTAAATGGCAGCTAGATCAGGTTCTCTACCGATTTACGCCATACTTATCACAGTTATTGGAAGTCATAACAAAACATTTCATGCAAAATTTCAGTTAAATCGGACGAGAATTGCGCCCTCTAGAGGCTCAAGAAGTCAAGACCCAGATCAAGATCGGTTTATATGACAGCTATACCAGATAATAAACCGATTTGAATCAAACTTAGCACAGTTGTTGGAAGTGATTCCAAAACACCACGTGCGAAATTTCAATTAAATCGGACGTGAATTGCGCCCAAGATCGGTTTATATGGCAGCTATATCAAAACATGTACTGATTTGAACCTTACTTAGCGCAGTTTTTTGGAGATGGTATAAAAACACTACCAAATACCGATGACGCTGTTGGATTCGAATCCTGGCGAGACTATTAGACAAAATTTTCAGCGGTGGTTATCCCCTCCTAATGCTGGCGACATTTGCGAGGTACTATGCCATATAAGAACTTCTCCTCAATAGAGGTGATGCAAAGCGGCACGCTGTTCAAACTCGGCTATAAAAAGTTGGGCGCCTTTTCATTGACCTTAAACTTGAATTGGACTGCACTCATTGATATGTGAGAAGTTTGCCCCTGATCCTTAGTGGAATGTTCATGGGCAAAATTTGCAATTTTACCTCTTTTCATAGTCAGTACAGCGGACCGGTGAGAGACACCACTTCTAGTGAAGTTCTACATTTTAGCGTGAGGGGATAAAGACCTCTGAAAATGGTTTTTCTTGTTTTCCACAGAACTCAACCCGGGTGTTCGACCTAATACGCGGATGAGCTTATCCGCGCTAACATCCCGCGCTCTGTGTGGTGTTCATTGTTATCACGAGAAGCTTAGCAGCGAACTTCTGGGCGCGTCCACAGGTTGCGGATAGTGCAATGCTCCATACGGAGTAGCTGCAAGTGCAGTCGCGGACAATCAACGGTATGGAGCGGAGAGTCGAGAGGCCGGGTGGAGCCAGCTCTTGCATAAATACTGAGTGCCTATGATGCTCGATTTGACAAGGCCAGTTGTTGGCGACTTTATATAACCAAAGGCCATGATGTTCCCGCGGTCCTTTGGGCCGGAAAGAGCTTGCTCACCTATAGGAGTCACCTCCACATATAGACATGTAGCTACAACAACAACCTTTGAATATATTTCAAACTTTCCTTAAACCAAAAAATGTATTACATTACACCCTAATACACTAGCCGTAGCCTATGAACAGATGTTTAACTAAGACAAACAAGACAAACAAACAAGAACCTTTCTTATTTCAAAACTTTTACCAGCACTAGTTTCATTACACCCTAATATCGCCTTTACGACTTGACAAATGATTGCTTTACTCATAGTAAGACTTAAGCATGAAATAATTCTCGACACTTACCTCCTCCTCCAAAACCTTGCCCTGGAAACAGACCCGGTGGTCCAAATGGTGGCATTTGCCTAGCTCCTGGCCAGGGTACTCCCGCCCCACCTATGCCACCCCAGGCTACAGCTGCCGCCGCCAAAGCACTAAAAGGTGTTGGTCTTATGGGTCCATGCCCTGAAGCAGCCAATACAGCTGGCGATAACAAATGCGGGGAATTTGCCAATGAGTTGTGACCCTCATCAGGGGATTTACTTGAATCCAAGCCATCTGGCGTTGAACGTGGCGAATCATCTGCATTCATATCTTCTATGTCAACTATGGAATCTTCTTCTTCATCATGATCCAAATCTTGGTCATTCAAATCCTCATCATATTCCAATTCCGAGTCAATTGAACTGCCTATGGGCGAATGGCGCTCACATTTGGCCGTCGCTGTTAGCATGGAGGAGGGTACCGTTAATGTCGATGAATTTGAGGTGGAGGTTGTGGAATTCAGAGGGGTTTCGGCATTCGCATTCGAACTGGCCGCCGATGACTGGGGAGGTGTGGTGGTCTGAGGATTGTTGGAGTTATCGCTGGAATTTGTTACCAGGCCACTGGGTAAGAGCAGGGAACCCGCCGCTGCTGCTGCCGCCGTTACCGCGGCCGCTGTGGGTGGACAGGCACTGGGGTGTCTCAGATGGGCAGGCAGGTGATGACTTAAGTGGGGATTTACATTTGGATTGCTCGAAGCTCCTACCGCCGCTGCAGCGGCAGCCATGGCCGCTGCATGCTGTTGCTGGGCATGCACCGCTTGCAAGAAATGGGCATGATGGGCCCCTATGACCGGATGGAATTGTGGATGAGGCGGATGATTGGGCGAGGCGGGTGATGAGGATGATTCATGTGACACAGGTGAGGTGGCCGCCGAGGGAGTGCTAGATAGATTTGTGGGCATATTATCACTAGTCGCGGAACCAGGTCCCCCTCCATATTGGCTGTTGGTGGGGGTGCGGGGCCTGGTGTCTGCCAGCAAAGAGGCCACACTGAAATTGCTCAGACGCGATGTGGTCTTATTCAGGGTGTGCTGATGGGAATGCTGGAGATTTCTTAAATGCTGTTGATGGGCCATTATCAGGGCCGATGGCGATGTGGGTGTAGCCGTTATGGCTGTGGTGGGAGGCGAGACCACAACTGTGGTAGTGCTGGAGCTGGTGGAATTCATAGCGGTTTGCGGCGGTACCGTCGGGCTAGTCATATTCGCACGTAAACCAGTGACAGTCATACCTGATGACAATTTCAACATAAATTTCTCGAGCCGAGGGAGAGGGGAATTTTTTTTGGGGATATGGTAGTCCGTAAAGTAGAAACTCAAGGGATTTTTTTTAATATTTTGGAAAATATTTTTTCTTATTAAAATTTCTTATTGAAAAAACATTGCACTGTTTGTTGTCTTTTTTTCTTGAGGTTTTATATTATTCTCATTTTGTTTTATTTTTTTTTATATTATTTTTAATTACACTTGGTGTTATCAATTTTTCGTTTTTTTTGCGGCCAGCAATTATTTCCATTAATTGGAAAATTTGTTTTTAATTGCCTTGATTGGTTTGTGATTAATTTTTAACAAATTCTTTTTCAAAATTGTTTTGCGCTCTCTTTTTTGCAGTGAATTGTAAAAAACAACACTTGATTGGTTTTATTTCTTTTTTCTAGATTCTCTGATTATTTTTTGAGTGAGTGTTGCTTTTTTTCATTGCTTGATTGTGTTGTGAACTTTACACAACTACAACTTTAAAAAAAAATTAAAAAATTCCGTTGACATCAGACACGTCTTCTTGAGATCACGACTGTTTAACAACTGAACTGTTAAGCATTCATATGAAATCTCGGTTCATTCACTTGACTCGCTCAGCTCAGAGTATGGCAAGGGGCACACACAAAGCAACACTCAATAGCATAAGCATGCACACACACACACTCACTCACTCAAGTGTTGTTAGGCACAGGGTGAAATCAAGCGGCCCAGTTAAAGAGCGTAGCAAATTGTTGGGCTCTCCCAATCGCTAAAGGATGGATTCTCTCAAAAGGTGAAAGCATGAAGCAAAGACTGAGTGTAGCTCTCTGTGTATGTGTGCGTTTGTTGGGCAAAGTAGGTGGTGGTTCAAACAAACAACTGGTCTTGCTTAGCTTTTATATCATAAGGTGTAAAAGAGATGGTTGTATCCGAAGAAGAAGTAACAGCATTTGTGGTTATTGCAGCAGCCACCATTTTTGTTTACTTTCTCTCTGTTCTTCTTAGGGTTATTTAATATCTTTTATTCTTTCCTACATACATTAATATCCTATAGTTAAGGCCGAGGTGAAATTCTTTATATTTCTCCTGACGTAGGGTGTACAGAAGCAACGCCCTTTCCTCTTTATTGAAAATATGAAAGATATGGTGAATTTTTTTGACTACTTTGAAGAGGGGTAATCATGAGACAGCAATTGTATTTATCTCATAGCAATAAAATATACTTTTATCTCTTTTTAACTACCATTAAAATTAAACATAGGTTTTTATTTTCCCCCAGAGAGCATTTTTGGTTATATGCTGAAGAAGATGTCAGTTGTTAAATGTATCAAGCAGCAACAACAACACCAAACACATCAACATTTGACTTTGACTGGTATTTAAACTCTATTACTCTTAACAGCCATTGTGGTTTTTAATAATTCCTAATAGCCGTGCACCACGGCCGGTTCAACAACGGCAACTTTTTTGTTGTTGTTTTTTTTAATTTTTTTTCTCTTTGTTAAATTCCATTCGAAGAGGGAATTGAGTGCGGTGTGAGATACTATAACCAGAAGGCAGCAATAACAAAAAACTACTTGCAAAAAGAAAAAAAAACAACAACAACATGCATCCGCAGCTTTTCTTTGCTGCTTGTGCTGTTGTTGTTATTGTCGTTTTAGTAGTAGTTCATATAATTTTGTCACCTTTTTAGTTATGGTTCCGTGTCATGTTTTCTTCTTGTTGTTAGTGTTTGAGATTATTTTTTTTTTGCTCCGTGCTGTGTTTTTCTCATTGTGTGTGAATTGAAACAAAAATTTCTACATGAAAGCATTGCACACAAATGCATTTCAAACACTTTTCGTGTACTTTTCTTTTAGTTCATGTGGCTTAATTATGTTTATGTTATAAGGGGGGAAAATTTCGTTCTTTGGAATTTCAAAAAAGTAGTTGAAATGTTTTGAATAAATAACATTTTTATTGTTTTTAAAATGATATGTGAATAAAAAAAACCAATATAAACTTTAAGGCAAAAAAGGGGATCACCTCCTTCTCTCCCACTTGGAAATATTATTCAATAAAATTTTATTTTTTTAACCAAAAAAAATGCTTTGTTTAATTAATAAAAACCGAAAAGAAAATATGAATTCCTTTTAATACGGGTGGACAAAAAATAGTCATCTTTAAAAAAAAGGTTAACAATTACTAAAAAATTCATTTCTTCCCGTCTTTCAATCGAGATTAGTTGTGTCACACACATAGGAGAGATTGTTTAATGAGTATGGAAGAAAAGTAATTGTCAGTTTCTTAGACAAAGAATGAAAAATATCCCACCACTGGTGGACTAGTTTCGATGAGTGGTAATATCCGTCCTTATCCATCTGTAATTGAAGCACAAATTTTCGATTGGGTTTAAATGGGGCGAATGTGCTGGCCATGTCAATACTATTACGCCGTTACATTCAAACCACTTTCTTACAATGCCCGAAGTCTGTTTCCCTTTATCCGATATATTGGTCCCACACTATACCAAGAAAAATATTCCTAAATCATAGTTTCCTCCATCAGCTTGAAGGCTTTTTTAGTATAGCGGGAACATTATTCTTTTTTAGACAATTAACTCATTGTCTGCCATAATTTCCAATCCAATTAATTTTTGATTCATCTGACCACAGCATGTTCCGCCATTTTTTTCCCATATTTTGGCCACAAACAATTTATGTGGGATTTTGTAAGCGGAAAATCGTATGCCGGTTAACAATGGAACTTTCATGGACGATCTTCCAAACAAACTAATTTTCATTAGGCGGCGCACAGTGGGATAGAATCGGAAAAAAAAAACAAATAAAAGCGTGCTAAGATCGGCCGGGCCGAATCTTATATACCCTCCACCATGGATTGCATTTGTCAAGCTCCTTTCCCGGTATCACATTCTAGGCAAACAAAGGATAAAAGATAAAAATTGCTATGCTGTTGAAGCTATATGAAGTTATGGTCCGATTCAGATCACAGTTGAACTGAATGTTGCAGACCATAGTAGAAATCATTGTATAAAATTTCAACCATTTCGGTCATTTCGAATAAGAATTGCGCCTTGTAGGGGTCAGGGAGCAAAATCAGGAGATAGATTTATATGGGAGCTGTATCAGGCTATTGATCGATTCAGACCATATTAGACACGTATGTTCAAGGTCATGAGAGAAGCCGTTGTACAAAATTTCAGGCAAATCAGAGGTCGGGTCGAATGCTGGACATTAGACCCCCAAAACGCTTACGTAGAGTGCAAACTGAAGAAAATATCACGGCTGTATCGGACAGTATTAATGATGACCATCAATTATCGATTCGTCGCTGTTCGCAGCAATTGGGCTCTCACTTACTCAACAACGTGGAAAATTTTGCGGAAGGATTTAGGTGTGAAAATTGTGTTCAGCGACGAAGCTCATTTTTGGCTCAATGGTTACGTAAATAAGCAGAATAGTCTATTTTGGAGTGAAGATCAGTCAGAAGCATTGCAAGAGCTACCAATGTATCCAGAAAAAGTTTGGTGCCTTTTATGAGTTGGTGGCATCATTGGATCGTACTTCTTCAAAGATGATGCGAATCGTAACGTAACTGTGAATGGCGAGAGCTACAGTGAGATGACATCCAAATTTTTTTGCCATCGAACATCGGAGAAAACGGTGATTATTCCCTCTTAATGTTGTTGATATTTGCGAGGCACAATGCCATTCGTCGTCATTTAAAAAACGTTCCCCAAAGAGGTGTCGCACTGCGGGACGCCGTTCGGACTCGGCCTTATCATTGAGTTTAAACTTGAATCGTAAAACACTCACTTATTTGTGAGAAGTTTTCACCTGTTCGATTCCTCGTGTTTTTAAAAATTAGGGTAATGAGAAGTAATCTTTAGGGGAGGGATGGCGCCTCAGACATTTCGTCTCAAATATGGACATCAAATTCGACCTGCACTTCCAAATCCCTTTAATTTGAGCCCCATATTGCCAGGCCGGTAAACATGAACCGTTTGGAGAGTATTTTGGGGGCTTGGTCTGCCACCGGCACTTTGCACTGAACATAGATATCAAATTCGTTCTTTATTCCCAACGGAAATGAAGTTCAGTTTAGGGGGTACCCCAAAACACTTGGCTCCAAAATTGGCTATCAAATTCGTTTTCTACTCTCAAATACTTTTCATTTTAGTCCCATATTGTCATAATGGGTGAAATAACCCATTTGACGTATCTTTAGGAAGAAAAGCGCAACTAGACTTGAACGCAAATTTTAGTGTCATATTCGTAATCTACTACTAAATATCTTTCATTTGAGACCCATATAGCCATGGTGGGTTAATATGCCCATTTGGGGGTATTTGGGGTGGGCGACCTCCCATTACCTGGACCTAATGTTTTATGACATATTTGTAATCTACTGCCTAATACTTTTGATTTAAGTCCCACATTGATAAGGACTTCGAATATATCTGCTAAGAAAAGTTTTGGGGTTAGAGAGGCCTGCTGGGTACTTGGACTCAAATGATGATCGTCCAGTATGTCTGTTTGGGGGAGTTTTGGGGTTGGGGCGATTTGATTGGTCCTTAGACTCAAATTTTAATACCATATTCGTATTCTACTCTCCAATACCTTTCATTTGATACCTATATTGTCCCGATCAGTCCATTTTTGATTTTGGGTTGTGTTTTTGGCATAAGGGGGAGGGTCCGTCCCCCTTTCGATACCGAAAAATTATATAGCCTATAAATTTTGAGAAAATTTCGAGAAAATCGGTTCTGCCGTTTATCAGTCTATACGGAACAAACAAAACGAGTCCTGTATATCCATGATTGACTAATGTACCCATTTTGGGCGTTTTTGTGGGGGTCGGGGTGACCCTCTATACCTCGACATGAATTTGTATGCCCCATTCGTTATCTACCTCCGCATACTTTTAATTTTATACCCATATTGTTCTTATCGGTCCACTTTTGATTTTGGGTGGTGTTTTTGGGGTAAGGTTGGAGGGTACGCCCCCTTCTGTTATCAACAATTTATAAAGCCTATTCCTACTTCCTGACCAGATTCGTAGTCAACTCCCAAATGCCTTTCATTTGAGTCCCATATTGTCATGATCGTCAAATAAACCTATTTTAAGAGGTTTTGGGGCAGAGGGCTGATTGACCATGAGAACGAATATCACTAGAACGATAGGGTTTTTATTGATTACAAAAAAAGAAACTGCCAGACACACAGGCGGATCAGACACAGAATTAATCCCACCATTGGTGGACGTTTCGTCGGTTGGTTAGGTCAACATCTTTGACACTATAGTGTTTCCTCTGAGCCTCCCGTCTGCCTGCCCACAGTTCATAGCTTCCTTTTTTTGGTATATATGGTTGCTATCGAAGTACTCTGCTATGCGGAATAATCAGCTAATGGACTCCATCTGGATTTTATGAAACTTAATTTATATTGTTGTCCGAAAATAGGTTTTTGTATATGAGGAACCTTTTATTGACTTTATCCGTTATTTCATTTATCGCCTTTAAACCTTTTTAGCAAATTCACTTTTATATTTATTAAATTTTTATAAAATAAATTGTTGCTAACAATAAATAATAACAATGCTCCAGAAGGCAACAATTTACGCTTGGAAATGATGATAACACTATGACTTTCTATTGCCACTAAACTCTTACCTAAAATAAAACGTTACCAGCTTCCTCCCCATGCTTTTCTCAATGTCAAAGCATTATTATCATAACATAATCATCCGAATTTACTTTATCGTTTTATTTTTTTTTTTTTGAAATTCTATCTCGGAAAAATCAACAAACAAAATATTCAATGATTTTATGCTCTCACTTATAGCTGTTGCAGTTTATTGTTAGTTTTCCCTCCGAAAACAAAAAAAGAACAACAAATATGCCACGGCTACTCGCACACTAGAGCAAAAACAATACACTGCGGTTATGAACGAAAATATGGCCGTGGTTATTTGTTGTTGTTCAGGCACGTTTGTGGGGCCACAAAGTCTGTCTGTAAGAGGTTTTTTCAGCTTTTTCAAATGCATACAACCGAAGAAACAAACCATCAAGTGAGAGCATCAATAATGAGTGAAAGAGAGCGAACATTTTGAGTGTTCCATTAGGTGGATAAAGAGAGACAACAAAATTCCGAAAAGAGAGGATAGCAGGCAGGCACCAGCGTTACAAAGTTCAATTAAGTCTGGTGTTGTTGTTGGCTGTCTGTCAGACTGAGTGCCTGAATGTGTGTGTGTATGCATGTTTGCTTGTTGACTAACAGACATCATTGGGTGCCATTGTTGGTGTAGTTAACATTGTGCAGCGCTGTTGTTGTTTCATGGATGGTTGGATGGCTGTTGATGGGGTGGCTGGTTGGTTGCCCGTTTGGTATTGGTATTGGTGTTGGTGTGTTCAATGCTTGTTGTGTTGCTTAACAATTTGATTGTCAATTCGTTGTCGTTGCGTCGCTGTCATCATTGCTTGTATCAGCAGTGAAAGGATTAATTGAAAAACTAATTAAGCTATAAAAACAATTAAATTGTTATTATTAAATTATACGTACGTGGTAGACAACAACAATACACACACACACACTGGCTTCCATTGAAACGCCCATACACACTTTGGCTATACCATAATAAGTTCTGAAAAGCTGATTAACAGAAAATCAGTTTGCCTTGTTGTATTTTGCATAGCTAATTTTGTTTGCCTTATCTCTTCGAGTGTATCTCAGAGAAGTGTTTCATTATAATTTGTTGGCTTTTAATAAATAGATTGTCTTCTAATGATTTTTGATAATTTTTCTTTGTTATTATTGTTTAATTAAAAATTCAGCAGAAATTTAAATTTCTTAAATGGCTTAATCTATTTCAATTTGTTGTTTTGTTAATAATGAGTTGTTGTTTTTTTTAACGTTGGTTGCCATAAATTGTTAAACGAATATAATTTTCTATAATTTAAAGCATGAAATTGACGACAATTTGGCGGCTTTGGTATTAATTTGTTTAAAATTGAACAAAATTGACATGAGTTCTTTGAGTTTTGCATTAATTCTTAATTAGGAATTGGAATAAATTTCGTCAATATTTTATCCAAACTTTGGATATCTAGTGTCGAGTGAATGGAAGACGAAGTGAGGAAGTGTATTAAGCGTTTATGATAAGAAAATTAAATTGATTTTAAACAATTCTAAAAATGTTGTTGTATAATCCGCTAAGACGCAATCTGCACCTTTCAAAATAAGTTTCATTTTAGGTTGCTTACTACAGATAACGTCTAAATAATTATCTGGGTGCTTTTGGGCTAGCATGCCCAAAGGATGATGAAGAATATGAATATAAGCATATAGAAAATTCCTCTGTAATAATCTGGTCGTCAATATAAGCAAATTTTTCATGACTATATTTTAAAGTAATAGAGACCTGCCTGAGGCCTACGAGGGCTGCTTTATATAATTTTGGCCTATTAATGAAAATGAAAATATATATCATCAAAATGGGTGTTTTGCTTTTCAAACCAATAGTCGAAGCACTTTTCCACTCCCATTGAGACACCATCAAAACACGGTTATAGCATCTTCTGGCGTCGAAAATAGGTGACCACGCATTTTTATACCCAACACCGAAGGATGTGGGTATATTAATTTTGTCATTCCGTTTGCAGCACATCGAAATATCCATTTCCGACCCTATAAAGTATATATATTCTTGATCAGCGTAAAAATCTAAGATGATGTAGCCACGTCCGTCCGTCTGTCTGTTGAAATCATGCTTCAGTCTTTAAAAATTGAGATATCGAGCTGAAACTTTGCACAGATTCTTCTTTTGTCCATAAGCTGGTAAAGTTCGAAGATGGGTTTTAATGGACTATATCTTGATATAGCTCCCATATAGACCGATCGGCCGATTTAGGGTCTTAGGCCCATAAAAGACACATTTATTTACCGATTTTGTTGAAATTTGGGACAGTGAGTTGTGTTAGGCTCTTCGACATCCTTCGTCAATTTGGCTCAGATCGGTTCAGATTTGGATATAGCTGCCATATTTGGGACAGTGAGTTGTGTTAGGCCCTTAAACATCCTTGGTTAATTTGGCCCAGATCGGTTCAGATTTGGATATAGCTGCCATATAGATTGATCCGCCGATTTAGGGTCTTAGGCCCATAAAATCCACATTTATTATCCGATTTTGTTGACATTTGGGACAGTGAGTTGTATAAGGCCCCTCGACACCCTTCGTCAAATTGGCTCAGATCGGTCCAGATTTGGATATATGTGCCATTTAGACCGATTTTAGGTTTTGGGACTATAAAAGTGGCATTTATTGTCTGATTTGGCCGAGATTTGGGACAGTGCGTTGTGTTAGGCTTTTCGACATTTTTCTCCAACTTGGCCCAAATCGGTCCAGATTTCGATATAGCTGCTATGTATTGTAGACCGATATCTCGATTTATAGTCTTGGCCTCATTACGGGCGCATTTATAATCCGATTTCACTGAAATTTGACACAGTGACTTATGATAGGCTTTTCGACATCCGTGTCGTATATCGTTCAGCTCGGTTTATTTTTAGATATAGCTACTAAAAAGAGCAACATTTTGTTATACACAATTGAACATAGACTTGTACCGATTCGTATTTGGTCCAAATCGGAACATATTTCGATATAAATGCTATGGGACTAAGGTGTACGATTTACACCGGATTTTGATGAAAGGTGGTTTACATATATACCCAAGGTGGTGGGTATCAACAGTTCGGCCCGGCCGAACTTAACGCCTTTTTACTTGTTCACCCTTAAATAATTATCAGTATGTTACACTTTTGACATCTTACACATAAAGTTCTGCTAGAACAAATATCAATTATAAGCAACATTTGCGTTCATGTATTGTACTGGAAGCCTTAACTGCCCATGCTATTCTTTGAAAACTTCAGAACAATTTCTTTTAAATATGGCTCATTCTACAAGCAAAACCTCCATAGTCAAGCTTCAACACAATTGCTCCAATTCCTTGCGGAAGTTTTTCTTAACAAGCCCAATTCACAACATTGTTGCAGCAAGTTTTATCGATAATAATTGTTTTGATCACGTCAAAGGCACAACATTTACGTGACCGTTTCACAAGTTGAAGTCTTAATCGGCAAGAATTATTCAAACTGGGCGTTAGCATGAATATAGGACAACGAGGTAAGTTTGTTGGGTGATTATCATCAAAAGTCGTCGTACTCGTAGTACGGCTAGCACTTGGTTGGATGGATAGATGGAGGGGGCAAAAAAGTAAAACAAAACAATTTAATTGGAAATTTATTAGAAATGTAATTTGTATTTCATTTCTATTCGACAGAGCCCCAGTCAACGTAAGGTTATCATGAACTCAATTCCATTGGGGTAACAACGAACAAACCAAAAAAAAAAAAAAACAAAACAAAATAAAATAAATTAATTCGAAATGGAAAGCCATGTCATAAGTCGATTTAATTTAATAAAATTTAAAATATACCAGTACAGTTCATACATAATGAAATAATCTTAGATTAGGGTATATTAGGCTGTATTTTCATATAGACGCAAAAAAAAAATTAAAAAAATTTAGAATATATTTGGACATTCCACTGTTGTAAGTTAGTCGTTAAGTTTCCATTTATGGTACAAAAGTCACCTTTTTTATGATAAAACCTTTAGGAACTTTGTCTGTGATAAAGGATGGCTTCTTTATGCGAAAATTCTAAATTTTTTTAAGCCAAAATTGTTTTGTTTATAGTAAGAGAAGTTTTGCAACACGAAGAAATTAAAAAAAAAATCTGAGACGATCTAGACATGTCCGTCCGTCTTGGCCCCATAAAAGGCGCATTTAAAATCCGATTTCACTGAAATTTGACATTGTGACTTATGTTAGGCTATTCGACGTAGGTGTCGTATATGATTTAGATCGGTTTATTTTTAGATATAGCTACTGCATTTATTAGTATTTGGTCCAAATCGATTTTGATGAAAGGTGTTTTACATATATACCCGAGGTGGTAGGTATCCAAAGTTCGGTCCGGCCGAACTCAACGCCTTATTACTTGTTGAATATCTGAAGGGTGGCGGATCCTTCCCTTACCCTAATTTTCAGAAACGCCAGATTTTGGTGATGCGTGTTGCGATTTAAGCGAAATTTTTTGTGCACTCTTAAAGTGAGCTAAAAATAAAAATTTAGTATCCAAATTTCGGATGGTTTACCTAGGGGGCCCGCCACACCCTAAAACTTACCCAATGTATATTTAGACCAATCACGACTATATGGGACTCAAATTAAAGGTATTTATGATTAGAAAACGTATTGGATATCACCAATTGTCTGACCAGGTGTTTGGGGAACCATCCCAACCCCTAAAACACTCCTAAATCGGACATATTTACCGACCATGGCAATATGGGACTCGAATGAAAGGTATTTGCGAGTAGAATACTAATGTGAAATCAAAATGTTGCACCAAATTTCTGGGGGCCACCTCTTCCCTAAAAAAAAACCAAAATATGACTTATTTACTGACCATGGCAATATGGGGCTTAAATAAAAGGTATTTGAGTGTAGAATACGAATCTGATATCCAAATTCGGGGCCAAGTACTTGGGGGGCCGCCCCTCCCAACAAAAAACCCCAAAGAGGACAAATTTGCGACCATAGCAATATGGAGCTCAAGTTAAGAACTTTGGGAGTAAAGCCAGAATTTGATTTCAATACTCGGAAAAAAGTGTCTATGGGGCCACCCCATAACACTACCCATATAGGACGTATTCGCTGACCATTCCAATATGGGGCTGTAATAAAAGGTATTTTAGAATAGAACACGAATCTGATATTTATTTTCAGGGCCAAGTTATTGAACTGCCGCCCCATCCCCCAAAAGGCACCCAAACTGGTCATGGAAATATGGGGCTGAAATGAAAGGTATTTAAGAGTAGACCACAAATCTCATATCAAAATTCGGGACCAACTGCCTAGGGGACGCCTCACCCCCATAACAACACTCAAATAGGACGTATTTGCTCGCCATGAAAATTTGGGCTTTAAAGAGAGTGGATCTCGTTATTGATTGTTTTTAGAGCCCATACTCCAAACCGGAAATTTTTGCTGACTTTTGCATTAAGAGGTTTAATTGAAAGGTATTTGAGATTAGAAAACGAATTTGATATGCAATTTTGAGGCCAATGACTATATGCGGTTCAAACAAATGATATTTGAGAGTAGAGCACGATGCTGATATATTTTCAGGGCTAAGTGTTGGGGGGACCAACCCACTCCCCAAAACACCTCTAAATCGGGCATAAGGGGGAAAAAGTACGCTATTGATACCCACTTTCGGGACCTATTATCTGGGGGTCTACACCTTCCACGAAACACTCCACAAACAACAATTATTTACTGACCATCGCAACATCGGGCTCAAGTAATGGTATTTGGGGCACCGTCCCTTTTGTAAAATCTAAAACTTCAGAGCAGCTGGAGATTTTCCATTTTGTTGTGGAATTCTTCAATCGCCCATTGACTATATCTTACTGAACTTTTTTTATACGACCTAATGTACCCATAAAATAAATCGTATATAAATATATAATTCAAAACAAAACACATGGCGTGAATGGGACTACCATTTAAGTGGGGACAACAAGAAAACAATTGTTGCTCTCTTTGTTCTTTGTTTCTATTTTTATTATTATGTCATATTTTTAAAATATCAGTATTATAGGCACCGCGCTAAACAATCGGCCAATAAATGACTGACTGGCTGACTCAATACCAATTCGTAGATAGGTGTTTGGCGACATAGCTGTGCCATTTCCTTTCGTCAAGCCGTAGGTTCGTCAAATATACAAATAATTGATATAATTGCTTTGGTTGTCGCTTCAAATTAAAACAAATACATATATTAATTGTTTAAAATTTATTATTGTGGGGCATTTCCATGGAGTCGATCGTAAGCATTTAGCAAACACATCGATTGTGAATTTATTACTTGGCCCGATTGGATTGTATGTAATTGGAAAATTTAATTTTTTATACCCACCACCATAGGGTGGGGGTATATTCATTTAGTCATTACGTTAGGAACACATATCATTTTCATTTACGATTCTATGAAGAATAAGTATTTCGGATGGTCGTTAAATTCTAAAGCGATTAAAGGATGTTTGTGTGTCTATCCATTTGTCAGTTGTAATCTCGCTACAGCCTTCCAAAAGTGAGATATTGAACTGAAATTTGGCTCAGATACGTATTTTTGCTAAACGCAGGTTAAGTTTTTAACCGGGACAAACCGGACCATACTTGGATATAACTGCTATATAGACTGAGGCCACCGTAGCGCAGAGCCTATGACGGTAAACGCCTGGGTTCGAATCCTGGCAAGGCCATCAGAAACAAGTAATAAGGCGTTAAATTCGGCCGGGCCGAACTTTGGATACCCACCAGCTTGGGTATATATGTAAATCACCTTCCATCAAAACCTGGTGAAAATCGCATACCCTATGTCCCATAGCAGTTATAATGAAATATGTTCCGATTTGGACCAAATACAAATAACTACAAGTCATTGTTGAACTTTGTATAACAAAATATTGGTCTTTTTACTAGCTATTGTACTTTTTTTACACTTTTTTTCTAAAGCAAGCTAAAAGTAACAGCTGATAACTGACAGAAGAAAGAATGCAATTACAGAGTCACAAGCTGTGAAAAAATTTGTCAAAGCCGACTATATGAAAAATCCGCAATTACTTCTTTGGCAACCCAATATATATAAAAATAAACCGATCTGAACCATATACAACATAGATGTCGAAAAGCCTAACATAAGTCACTGTTTCAATTTCAGTGATATCGGATTAAAAATACGCTTTTTATGATGCCAAGACTTTAATTCGAGATATCGGTCTATATGGCAGCTATATGCAAATTTTGATCGATCTAGAATAAATTGCATAAATATGTGGAGGGGCTTAACTTAACTCTCTGTCCAAAATTTCGACAACATCGGGCAATAAATGCGCCTTTTATGGGCCCAAGACATCACATCGAGAGATCGGTCGATGACATCAGAAAATAAATGCGCCTTTTATGGCCCCAAAACCTAAAACCGAGAGATCGGTCTATATGGCAGCTATATCCAAATCTGAACCGATCTGTGCCATATTGCAAAAGTATATCAAGGGTCTTAACAGAACTCACTGTCTCAAATTTCGGCGACATCGGACAATAAATGCGCCTTTTATGGGCCTAAGACCTTAAATCGGAGGATCGGTCTATACGGCAGCTCCATCCATCCAAATCTGTACCGATCTGGGCCAAATTGAAGAATGATGTCAAAAGGCCTAACACAACTCACTGTCCCAAATTTTGGCAAAATTGGACAATAAATACGCATTTTATGGCCCCAAGACCTTAAATCAAGAGATCGGTCTATATGGCAACTATATCCAAATCTGGACCGATTTGGGCCAACTTGACGAAGGATATCGAAGGGCCTAACACAATTCACTGTCAGAAATTTGAGCAAAATCGGATAATAAATGTGGCTTTCATGGGCTTAAGACCCAAAATCGGGAATCGGTCTATATGGCAGCTATATCAAAATCTGAACCGATCTGAGCCAACTTAACGAAGGATGTCACAGAGCCTAACTTAACTCACTGCACCAAATTTCAGCAAAATTGGATAATAAATGTGGCTTTTATGGGCCTAAGACCCAAAATCGAAGGATCGGTCTGTATGGGGGCTTTATCAAGATATAGTCCGATATAGCCCATCTTCGAACTTAACCTGATTATGGATAAAAATAAAACAATTTGTGCAAACTTTCAGCTCAATATCTCTGTTTTTAATTTAAACAGACAGACACACGGAGGGACACGGCTAGATCGTCTTCGATTTTTACGCTGATCATGAATATATATATACCCTATAGGGTCGGAAATGGATATTTCGCTGTGCTACAAACGGAATGACAAAATGACTATACCTCCATCCTTAGGTGGTGGACAAAAAAATTAATACAATTTTTAGTTTAAAAATTTTAATTTTGTATGACCCCTTCGTTTTTATACCCTCCACCATAGGATGGTGGTATACTAATTTAGTCATTCTGTTTGTAACTCCTCGAAATTTTCGTCTAAGACGCCACAAAGAATATATATTCTTGATCGTCATGACATTTTAAGTCGATCTAGCCATGTCCGTCCGTCCGTCCATCCGTATGTCTGTCGAAAGCACGCTAACTTTAGAAACAGTAAAGCTAAGCGCTTGAAATTTTGCACAAATACTTGCTATAAGTGTAGGTCGGTTGGGATTGTAAATGGACCATATCGGTCCATGTTTTGATATAGCTGCCATATAAACAGATCTTGGGTCTTGAATTCTTGAGCCTCTAGAGTGCGCAATTCTTATCGGATTGAAATGAAATTTTGCATGGCGTGTTTTGTTATGATATCTAACAACTGTGCCAAGTATGGTTCAAATCGGTTCATAACCTGATATAGCTGCATATAAACCGATTTTGAATATTGACTTCTTGAGCCTCTAGAGGGCGCAATTCTTATCCGATTTGGCTGAACTATAGCATGACGTGTTTTGCTCAACTTTCAACAACTTCGCTAAGTAAGGTTCAAATCGGCCAATAACCTGATATAGCTGCCATGTAAACCGATCTTGAATCTTGACTTCTTGAGCCACTAGAGGGCGCAATTCTTATCCGATTCGCATGAAATTTTGCGTGACATATTTTATTGTGACTTTCAACAAATGTACCAAATAAGGGTAAAATCGGTTCATAACCTGATATAGTTGCCATATAAACCGATCTTGGATCTTGACTCCTTGAGCCTCTAGAGGGCGCAATTCCTATCCGATTTGGCTGAAATTTTTCATGTCGTATTTTATTATGACCCTCAACAACTGTGCCAAATAAGGTTCAAATCGGTTCTTAACCTGATATAGCTGCCATATAAACCAATCTGGGATCTTGACTTCTTGAGCGTCTAGAGGTCGCCATTATTCTTTGATTTGCCTGAAATACGTACGGCGGATCCTCTCATGACCATCAACATGCGTGTTTATTATGGTCTGAATCGGTATATAGCTTGATACAGCTAACATATAAATCGATCTCTCTATTTTAATTCTTGAGCCCCCAAAGGGCGCATTTCTTATTCGAATTGGGTGACATTTTACACAGCTCTCCAACATATAATTTAAATGTGGTTTAAACCAGACCATATCTTGATATCGCTCTAATAGCATAGCAAATCTTTTCTTATATCCTTTTTTTATACCCACCAAAGAAGGATGGGGGTATATTCATTTTGTCATTCCGTTTGCAACACATCGAAATATCCATTTCCGACCCTATAAAGTAAACATATTCCTGATCAGCGTAAAAATCTAAGACGATCTAGCCATGTCCGTCCGTCTGTCTGTTGAAATCACGCTACAGTCTTTAAAAATAGAGATATTGAGCTGAAATTTTGCACAGATTCTTTTTTTGTCCATACGCAGGTTAAGTTCGAAGATGGGCTATATCGGACTATATCTTGATATAGCCCCCATATAGACCGATCCGCCGATTTAGGGTCTTAGGCCCATAAAAGCCACATTTATTATCCGATTTTGTTGAAATTTGGGACAGTGAGTTGTGTTAGGCCCTTCGACATCCTTTGTCAATTTGGCTCAGATCGGTCCAGATTTGGATATAGCTGCCATATAGACCGATCCTCCGATTTAAGGTCTTAGGCCCATAAAAGCCGCATTTTTGGTCCGATTTCGCTGAAATTTGGGACAGTGAGTTGTCTTAGGCCCTTTGACATGTTTTTTAATTTGGTCCAGATCGGTTCAGATTTGGATATAGCTGCCATATAGACCGATCCTCCGGTTTAGGGTCGTAGGCCCACAAAAGCCACATTTATTATCCGATTTTGATGAAATTCGGGGCAGTGAATTGTGTAAGGCCCATCGACATCCTTCGTTAATTTGGCTCAGATTGGTCCAGATTTGGATATAGCTGCCATATAGATCGATCCTCCGATTTATGGTGTAAGGCCCATAATAGCCACATTCATTATCCGATTTTGCTGAAATTTGGGACAGTGAGATGTGCTAAGCCCTTTGACATATTTCTTCAATTTGGTCCAGATTTGGATATTTGGATATAGCTGCTATATAGACCGATTTCTTGATTTATGGTTTTGGCCCATAAAATGCTCATTTATTGCCCGATGTCGCCGAAATTTGGAACAGTGAGTTAAATTAAGCCCCTTGACATACTTCTGCAATATCGCACAGATCGGTCCAGATTTGGATATAGTTGCCATATAGACCGATATCTAGGTTTTAGGTTTTGGGGCCATAAAAGACGCATTTATTGTCCGATGTCGCTGAAATTTGAGACAGTGAGTTTGGTTAGGCTCTTCGACGTCCTTCTTCAATTTGGCACAGATCGGTCCAGATTTGAATATAGCTTCTAGCTGCCATATAGACCGATCTCTGGATTTAAAGTTTAGGGCCCATAAAAGAGGCATTTATTGTCCGATTTCGCCGAAATTTGGGACAGTGCTTAGTGTTAGGCTCTTCGACATGTTTATGCAACTTGGCCCAAATCGGTCCAGATTTGGATATAGCTGCCATGTAGACCGATATCTCGATTTAAAGTCTTGGCCCCTTAAAAGGCGCATTTATAGTCCGATTTTCGATTTGACACAGTGACTTATGTTCGAATTTTCGACATCCGTGTTGTATATAGTTCAGATC
Organism: Stomoxys calcitrans; assembly: GCF_963082655.1. Lineage (NCBI taxonomy): Eukaryota > Metazoa > Arthropoda > Insecta > Diptera > Muscidae > Stomoxys > Stomoxys calcitrans. The sequence goes on from NC_081553.1 coordinate 14,201,193, forward strand.
GGTATGAGGTATATGAGTATAAGGTATGAAATTTTCATCGAATTTTAATGAAAGGTGGTTTACATATATACCCGAGGTGGTGGGTATCCAAAGTTCGGCCCGGCCGAACTTAACGCCTTTTTACTTGTTTTGCCTAAGAAGAGATGCCGGGAAAAGAAGTCGACAAATGCGATGCATGGTGGAGGGTATATAAGATTCGGCCCGGCCGAACTTAGCACGCTTTTACTTGTTTTTTAAAACATGCCTCAAAATGCTCCTTATTTGATTACCCTACAAAGGCGATTTCGGGACAACCATATTTGTATGTGATACAAATTAGTCAGCTCAGCCCACCTTTCTCAATGTTCTTCCGATGAATTTCATAGAAATCGGTTCAGATTTGGATATAGCACCCATATACATATATGTTCTTAAGATGTGGCCTAATATGGTAATAATTTAGTCATTTGGTGAGCGATTCTCACGAAATTTAGTAATTTTTTCAACGATTCCCACGAACGAAGTATTTTCATGGAAAACGCTTTTTACCCAATATAGTTTTTATGTATTCACCTCCCAAATTTTCCAATACAAATTCAAATGTGCCCATTAGCATTCCTTTAAAGAATAGAGGGGATACTTCTCTTATATCAATGAGTACTGTTGAGTAAGCTCAATTATACGGGACCTCCTTTATATTGCCGAGTCCGAACGGCTTGCCGCATGAGGTGATTTTTTAAAATGCAAAATATATCCAAACTAAGTGTTTAACTAAGACTTTCATTTGGTGTTCGGTGTAAACGTCCAGGCGAATTTATACGCGTGGTCCAGGAGGTCCCTTATCATTGAGCTTAAGCTTGAAATGGACAGCACACATAATCTGAGAGAAGATAGCCCCGGCTCCTTAATGATATGTTGATAGGCAAATTTATATTGCAATTTGATGCATATTGACATGATTTTTTAAGTTTTCCTCCATCCTTTCCATTGACCAACACTTCTTCACTACTAATAGCAAGGAATACATTACATTTAGTAATACATTACATTTGGTCTTATTTCAAAACAATGGCCCATAACAGCCAAATTTTCAATAAACATTTCGTGCGGTTAAATAATTAGACCCATGGTATACAAAAATTTTGATTTTAATCAACTCAAAAAGAAGAAAGAACAAAAACAGATCACAATTAATCAACACCATACATGGGAAACTGATTGAAATTGAGAATCAGATTGAGATAGAGTGATAAGCCAGAGCTACAACATCTACTCACATCTGTACCTACTTCATCAACTAGTAATTTGGAATAAAATAAAAGCCAATTTGAAATTGAAATGCCTTAAAGGCTTTTCCAAACGAACACCGATGACTTATGATCATTTGAAGCTGATTAGCATTCGCATGAATCAATGGGCACCGACACCAAAGCCAGCCACCAGCCATTGACGGTGAGTCTTCTACGCTACGGCACAGCAATTCATTTTAAACAAAATCAAACAATTATGCCAATTAATAATGGTGCTTAATTGAATTTGGACATGAAATGAACACATTTCACTAATGAGACCACAAAAAACAAATTATTTTCGTTTTTTTTTTCCTCCAATTTTTGGTCATTCAGTTTAAGCAATTCTTTGATCTGTTGATTGTATGGTGTGAGTGAGTTTGGTTGATTAGTTGGATGAATTGGAAAAAATTTAAATAAAGCAATAACAGTTATCGGAAAGGGGGGCGTCATGATAAAGGGGAAGTAGCAAAAGAAAAAAAGTTATAAGTAAATAAACACGCGAATGATAGAGATATTGTTAGTTCTTCAGTCAAAAAACTGATGTACGATATAAAGGGAAAAAAGACAGGGGTATCACCATAGGCGTAGGTATGAGGTACGAAATATTTTACAATTGGGAACGTCAATTTTTGGTAACCACCATAGATTCTACCAAAAATTTAACTCAAACCATACTTTTAAAGAAATCAAATTGAGTACCTGCCTTAAGGACTTATGTTGGTGCTTACAACTGTACAAAATATCTTCCAGATAAAAAAAAATCTTTAAAGATATGATTTATGTAGAAAATTTCGTGATTATAAGATTTCAAGTGAGATCTCTACTTTAAAAAAAAAAAAAACTAAAGACGTTATAAAAAGGATATGCAGACAGACGGACATGACTAAGCCGAAGTAGTGGCGAAGGGAATATTCAATTCCATAACAAATATTTTTTATTTTTTTCGGGACACTCTAATATACGTATATTCCTCAAATAACGAATTTGAAACAAAACTTGCAAAATTGATATAAAACAAGTACAAGCGTGCTAAGTTCGGTCGGGCCGAATCTTCTATACCCTCCACCATGGATCGCATTTGTCGAGCTCTCGCCACGGTATCTCTTTTTAGGCAAACAATGGGTAAAAGATAAGAATCGCAATGTTATTGGAACAATATCAAGTTATGGTTCATTTCGGACCATAATTGAATTGATTAATGGAGACCATAGTGGAAGTCATTGTGTAAAATTTCAGCCAAATCTAGTTAGAATTGTTCACTTTAGGGGCTGAAGAAGTAAAAAAGGGAGATCGGTTTATAGGGGATCTGCATTAGGCTATAAACCGATTCATGCCATATTCGACATGTATGTTAAAGGTCATGAGAGAAGACGTTGTACAAAATTTCAGCCAAATCGGATAATACTTACGCCCTTCAGAGGCTCAAGAATTCATGACCCAAGAACGGTTTATATGGCAGCTATATCAGGTTATGGACCGATTTGAACTATTCTTAGCACAGTTGTTGAAAGTTATAACAAAACATCTCATGCAAAATTTCAGCTAAATCGGATAATATTTGCGCTCTCTAGTGGCTCAAGAAATCAAAACCCCAGATCGGTTTATATGGGAGCTATATCAGGTTATGGACCGATTTGAACCACACTTGGCACAGTTCTTTTATATCATAACAAAACACGTTGTGCAATATTTTATTCCAATCGGATAATAATTGCGCCCTCTAGAAGTCAAGACCCCAAATTCGGTTTATATGGCAGCTATATCAGGTTATGGGCCGATTTGAACCATACTTGGCACATTTGTTGGATATCAAAACACGTTGAGAAAAATTTCATTCCAATCGGATAAGAATTGCGCCCTCTAGAGGCTCAAGAAGTTAAGACCCAAGATCGGTTTATATGTCAGCTATATCAAAACATGGACCATTTACAATCCCAACTGACCTAAACTAATAAAAAGTATTTGTGCAAAATATTAAGCGGCTAGCATTACTCCTTGGAAAGTTTGCGTGCTTTCGATAGACAGACGGACGGACGTACACGGCTAGATCGACATAAAATATCACGACGATCAAGACTATATATATACTTTATGGGGTCTCAGACGAATATTTCGAGAAGTTACAAACAGAATAACGAAATTAGCATGTTCCCATCCTTTGCTGGAGGGTATAATAAAGCTTTCTATATGGCAGCCATATCTAAATATAGACCGATCTAATTTATCTGATCTAGTATTTAGGTCAGATGTCGGGAGGCTTAAAATAAGCTACTGTTTTAAATTTCATCGACATCGGGTAATAAATTAAGCTTTGATGGGCTTTAGACTTTTTATCGGCAGATCGGTCCATATGACAGCTACATATAAATATAGTCCGATCTGTACCATATTTGGGTCGGATGTTGGGAGGCTTAAAACTACGCACTGTTTCAAATTTCAGCGAATTCGGATAAAAAAATAAGTTTTATGGTCTTCAGACCCTTTATCGGGAGATCGGTCTATATGACAGCTATATCTAAATATAAGACGATATAATTTATATTAAGGTCAGATGTCGGGAGGCTTAAAATAGCCCACTGTTTCAAATTTCAGCGAAATCGGGTAATAAATAAAGCCTTTATAAGGAGATCGGCCTATATGGCAGCTATATCTAAATATATTCCGATCTGAACTATATTTGGGTCAGATGTCGGGAGGCTTAAAACAACCCATTGTTGCAAATTTCTGCGAAATCGGTTAAAAATATAAAGCTTTTATGGTCTTCAGACCCTTTATCAGGAGATCGGTCTATATCTTAATATGGTCCGATTTGGCCCGTTCAAGAACTTAACCAGCGTGCATCAAAAAGACGTTTCTGTGCCAAATTTCAGCTCAATATCTCAATTTTTGAAGGTTGTAGACTGATTACAACAGACGGATAGACAGACGGACAGACACATGGACATCGTTAAATCGTCTTAGAATTTTACGACGATCCGAGATATATAATTTATAGGGTCGAAAATTGATATTTCGATGTGTTGCAAACGGAATGACTAAATTAATATACCTCCTATCCTACGGTGGTGGGTATACACATTTTCAGCGTTGTTTGTCCCCTACTAATGCTGGCCACAGTTGTGAGGTACTGTGCCATTAGGTAGGCAGCCATAAAAAACTTCCTTCCCTCCTCAAAGTAGTGTTGCACTGCAACACGCCGTTCGGACTCGGCTATGAAAAAAAGGACCCTTATCATTAAGCTTTAACATGGATCGGACATCATTCCTTTATGAAATGTTTATGGACAAATTTGAATAGTCCCTCTTCTAGCATAACCAGTCTTTTGACAAAAAAAAGTTTCCTTTCCTCGCTAAGCTACGCCCATGATAGCCAATTTATTTGAGTGAGTTCACACGCCAACACTCTCTCCCCCTTGAGAATAGCAACAATCACTCAATGATTTGGATTTTTCTATAAATCTGGTATTTATGTTCCCTATGATATTTTTTGTTATGGCTCACAAGGTATGATTGTTTTGATGCCTTGCCGCTCGATCAATTTCCAAAATCAAATGGAAATTAAAATGATCAAAAATAGCGCCCGAAACGACAATGGCCACCATCATCATCATATCCATCGCAGCGGCAGGGGAGGCAGCCTTAAAACCTCCCCCCCCCCTCTCAGCCAAATGAGCATTGATAAATGAGTGCACAGCTTGTGAAATCCATAAATGTTTTGATCGTTCCAATCACTGAGCTTTTTTTCAGCGTTTGAAACGCTTCCAAAATAAATATGTCTGAAAATCTTAAAAGGAACATAAGAAACAAACTCTAAAGAAACAAATCGATTAATTTCCCCCTCAAACAAAGTGCTAAGAACAAGTTTTTTTTTTTGGATCAAAGTCTTGGCAGCCATTATTTTAAGCACAATAACAGACGTATTAATAATTTAAACAAATTGTTAAAGCATTTTAAGTGGGTAATCTAAGACAATTCAATTATCTTTTCAAACTTTTGTTGTGATGTAGAAAAAAAAGTTATCGGCTTCTTTCATTTTAGGTATATTTGGATCGAGGACAAATAAATATTTTTGCGGAATAAATTATACAGCTATTCATTTGTCTCTTTTAGCAAATGTCTGGCAAACTTATGACCCAAGATTTTATTTTGGCAGAATTTTTCAACTTTTTTTATGGGCTAAGCGTTAGCATATATCATAACTAAAATTTCATATATTTTTTATATGAGTAACCAAAATTTTTATATATTAAAATTTTAAATTGTGCCATAATTCATTGAGAGATTTTTGTTTGACATCAAGAGAAACCCGAATTTTTCAAAATATTTTTTCAAAGAACTTGACATTTAAAAATTGTTTGTTAATGGAAGGCATGTTAAGTTAATAGAAACTACATATTTTATAATTTTTGGATGGAAAAATTTAAAATCTTCCTAAAAATTTTTTCAAATAATTTTTGTTCCCATTGTTTTTCAAGTCGAGCTTAATGACCAAGCGGATGCAACATCCAAAGGAGAGATTGTTAAATGAGTCTTGAAGAGAAGAAATTTCCAGTTCCCCAGACAAGGCAGGACACATGTCACATGTCTGGTGGACGCGTTTCGATAATTGGGTTTCATTATCTTATCGGCACCATCGTAAACTATGTCCGTCCGTCTGACCGGCCTACAGTTCACAGCCTGTTGTTCATAGTACTTATAGTTGAGATCATAAGCACAAATCCTATACGAAATTTCAACTACTACTACCGGACTGTTCGCTGTAAGCTGAGCAATATCTCTTCAAACAAACTCCCCTCTCCCTTCTATGGCCTTTGCATTCATTTTATTCCCTTGTCAACGTGGCAAGCTCCGCCTGCCGACGTCAACATGACCACCACATTTGTGGTGGGTTTTATTTTGGAGACTAGCTTTTCGTCTTCTATTTAGAAACAACAACATTGAGAGCTGCTTTTCTAAGTTCAAATAATTCAAACATTATTAACCAGTTTATATAGGGCCAACTGGTTTCTCCGCTAATCGGTAGATATGGGGGTTATATCTACTATGGGCCATATTTGTGTAGTGTAGTTGTTGCGAGTCACAAGCTTACTTCACATCAGCTGTTATTGATGCTGTCCGCATATTCGAGCTTAATCACACCTGTATCTGTATTTCGAAACATTCTCCATCATGATATTGAGAGGATCATCCACCCATAGATAAAAATCAAGCTAAGCTTTGTCAAATTGACTCCATTTGGTTCATAAAAGTGAATCAAGTGCACAGTTTTTTCATGATTACAGAAAGCTTTTGTGTAATGCTAAAAATCGAACCCGTGTTTATACCGAAAGAAAAATTTATACCGTATGGTATCAATGATATTGATAGTAAAGCAATACCCTGAATTAATACCAAAACAATACGGTATGGTATTTATAACACTTTACATTATATATACCATACTGTATTGTTTTGGAATTAATTTACTATCAATGCAGTTGGTCTCAATTTTTCGTTCAGTGTAGGTATGATGTTCACAACGGTCGGTGCATGAAATCAACAACAAGTGGTTTCAAAATCATCCCCGCATATTGATAACACATTCAGCAACGCTATTCACGATAATGACACCATTGGTGCATGGTTTTGAGGGTATACTAATTTCGTCACTCTGTTTGTAACACCTCGAAATATGCATCTGAGACCCCATAGAGTATATATGTTTTTGATCGTCATGTCATTCTAAGTCGATCTAGCCATGTCCGTCCTCTGTCTGTCTGTCGAAAACACGCTAACTCTTGAAGGAGTAAGGCTAGCCGTTTGAAATTGTGCACAAATAATTTTTATTAGTGTAGGTCGGTTGAGATTTTAAATGGGCCAAATCAGTTCAAGTTTTGGTATACCTGCGATATAAACCAATCTTGGGTCTTGCAAAATTTCAACCAAATCGGATAATAATTGCGCCCTCTAGAGGCGCAAGATGTCAAGATCCAAGATCGGGTTATATGACAGCTATATCAGGTTATGAATCGATTTGAACCATACTTATCATAGTTGTTGGAAGTCATAACAAAAAAACCCATATAAAATCTAAGCCAAATCAAGGTTCGAGATCGCTTTATATGGCAGCTATATCAAAACAAATCCATTTTTCATAGAACAGACATCTTTCGCTCCAAACCAAACATTTTCGGCTTAAAAGGGTTTTTTGATTTTAAGCGCAAAACAGCCATCCTTTACCAGAGACAAAGTTCTGAAGGTTTTGCCATAAACAAAGTGACTTTTACATCAAAAGATGGCAAAATCAGGGTAAACCTTCAACAGTGGAGGGAAGTGTTACACTGTTACTATAAAAATAGTACTTTTAGTACAAAACAGATTTATTTGTCTCAAAATTATTCTAAACGTTTTACTTTTTGGGTGTAAGACTACGTGCTCACTTATGCAAAGTAGGTGCGGCTAGAGATAGCGTATGTGGGGAAGATGACGAGACGTTAAAATATTTCCTATTTCATTGCGCGGCTAACAGACACCGGCACTTAGGTGGGGACTCAAAACCAGTCATGAACCGATTTAGAGGAGTGGTATGAAATAATTAGGGATTTTGTTAGAAGCACGGAATTCTTGATTTTGATTTTCATTCTCGAGATCAACCTAACCTTGGTTCTTTTACAGTATATATGGATATACAAAGCATTGAAGACCTTACCAATACACCTGGCTATGTCCGTCCGTCTGGAGAAAGCATTTTATCTTACGAAAAAATATTGTTGATTGCTAGGTTTATCCGATTTTGATGAAATTGTGCAAGAACCCACCATCGAAGGATGGGGGTATATTCATTTTGTCGATCTAGCCATGTCCGTCCGTCTGTCTGTAGATATCACGCTACAGTCCGTAAAAATGGAGATATTGAGCAGAAACTTTGCAGACGTTCTTTTTTTGTTCATAAGCAGGTTAAGTTCGAAGATGGGCTATATGGGACTATATATTGATATAGCCTCCATATAGACCGATCCTCCGATTTAAGGTCTTAGGTCCATAAAAAGCCACATTTATTATCCGATTTTGCTGAAATTTGGGACAGGGAGTTGTGTTAGGCTGTTCGACATTCTTCGTCAATTTGGCCCAGATCGGTCCAGATTTGGATGTAGTTGCCATATAGACCGATCCTCCGATTTAGGATCTTAGGCCCATAAAAGCCACATTTATTATCCGATTTTGCTGAAATTTGGGACAGGGAGTTGTGTTAGGCCCTTCGACATCCTTCGTCAATTTGGCTCAGATCGGTACAGATTTGGATATAGCTGCCATATAGACCAATCCTCCGATTTAGGATCTTAGGCCCATAAAATCCACATTTATTATCCGATTTTGCTGAACTTTGGGACAGTGAGATTTGTTAGGCTGTTCGACATACTTCGTCAATTTGGCCCAGATCGGTCCGGATTTGGATGTAGCTGCCATATAGACCGATCCTCCGATTTAGGGTCTTAGGCCCATAAAAAGTCACATTTATTATCCGATTTTGCTGAAATTTGGGACAGTGAGTTTTGTTGGGCTGTTCGACATGTTTCGTCAATTTGGCCCAGATCGGTCCGGATTTGGATGTAGCTGCCATATAGACCGATCCTCCGATTTAGGGTCTTAGGCCCATAAAAGCCACATTTATTATCCGATTTTGCTGAAATTTGGGACAGGAAGTTGTGTTAGGCCCTTCGACATCCTTCGTCAATTTGGCTCAGATCGGTACAGATTTGGATATACCTGCCATATAGACCAATCCTCCGATTTAGGGTTTTAGGCCCATAAAAAGCCACCTTTATTATCCGATTTTGCTGAAATTTGGGACAGTGATTTTTGTTAGGCTGTTCGACATTCTTCGTCAATTTGGCCCAGATCGGTCCAGATTTGGATGTAGCTGCCATATAGACCGATCCTCCGATTTAGGGTCTTAGGCCCATAAAAAGCCACATTTATTATCCGATTTTGCTGAAATTTGGAACAGTGAGTTGTCTTAGGTCCTTCGACATCTTTCTTCTATCTGATCGGATCAGATTTGGATAAAGCTGCCATATAGACCGATCCCTCGATTTAAGGTTTTTGGCCCGTAAAATGGGCATTTATTGTCCGAAGTCGCCGAAATTTGGGGCAGTGGGATAAGTTAAACCCCTTGACATACTTCTGCAATATGACACAGATCGGTTCAGATTTGGATGTAACTGCCATATAGACATCGGACATCTCTCGGTATTAAGTTTTGGGGCCCATAAAAAGCGCATTTATTGTCCGATGTCGCCGAAATTAGGGAAAGTGAGCTGTATTAGACCGTTCGACATCAATCTTCAATTTGGCTCAGATCGGTCCAGATTTGAATATAGCTGCCATATAGACCGATCTCACGATTTAATGTTTTGGACCCATAAAAGGCGCATTTATTGTCCGATGTTGCTGAAATTTGAGACAGAGAGTTAAGTTAAGCCCCTCCACATATTTCTGCAATTTGCTGCCACATAGACCGATATCTCGATTTATAGTCTTGTCCCCAAAAAGGCGCATTTAAAATCCGATTTAACTGAATTGTGACACAATGACTTATGTTAGGCTTTTCGACATCCATGTTGTATATGGTTCAGATCGGTTTATTTGTAGATATAGCTACTAAAAAGACCAATATTTTGTTATACACAATTGAACAACGACTTGTACCAATTAGTATTTGGTCCAAATTGGAACATATGTCGTTATAAGTGCTATAGGGCATAAGGTAAGCAATTTTCACCGGATTCGGATGAAAGATGGTTTACATATATACCCGAGGTGGTGGGTATCCAAAGTTCGGCACGGCCGAACTTAACGCCTTTTTACTTGTTCTGGCTTTAATAACAAGATGCAAACTTAAGGATTTATTAACCTACCATTTAAAATAAATAATCCTCAATATGCAGAAAAGTATTTTTCACCAAAGAGAATGTTTCCTTGGAAGGTTGGAAAATTTATCATATTTAAATAAAGCTTGTTAATCTTTGGCTCAAATCTCTAATGTTAGGAAATATATTTTTTCAGTGTAGTGTTTTGTTATAGCTCCCAACATTCTTGGATATATAGGTTTAAATTCTCTACTGATTTGGCTGAAACGTAACACGCAGTGATTTTTTATGATGGTCCAAGTTGCTGATCCAAAAATCCGATGAAACTTCTACTAAAAAATCGTCCAAAAAACGTTTCAAACGCCAGCCTGGGTGACCCTACGAACTTAACACGCTTTTGTTGATATAATCTAATACATGCGAACGCTAGTTTGTTAGTTTTGGAAACTGAGCTTTTTTTCAAATTATTTAGAGGAAGTTTTGAAAATCGAAAAGATTTTCTCATTTTATTTCTCTTTCGCGACGAGATCGAAGAGAATTTAATGAAAAATATGAATACAAGTTTATCCCATGGTCTTTACGTGTATATATAGACCATGACCATTGTCATCAAAGTGACAGTAATCGTCTCTATGTCTACAATGAAAAACAAGGAGAAAAAAAGTATTTGCCAAAATCATTGTCTGCAACATAATGGACCATTAAACAAAATTCTAATAAAGTATTTTCAAATTTATTCCAGATTCTTGGCTCTTTTTCCGGTGATATCTACAACGAGATCAACATTTGAAATCAATCAATAAAAATATACGCATTATACATTTGCTACCTTCAGAAAAAAATCAAACATTTTCTAACAATGCGTATAAAATAATAATAAACGATAAATAATCACATTATTACAATCGATCTTTCCCAAAAATAAGAAAAAAAAAATGAGAAGCCAATCTCATTTTTTATCCTTTTTGATGTCAACCAACACCAGCAACCACTTTCATTTCCCCCCAACCATTCGCGGCGCGACAATAATGCCATCAAGGCAAAAGTTCATCATAGTAGCTGTCGTCCTCGAATTTCCAACATACACTCACTCGTCGGCCGTCGCCAAAGGCTTATCAATGATTTCACATCTCTGGCTTTATTACCCACGAAATACACCAGCCAGGAACAAGGAACACACACAAAAAGGACGCCAAAGTAAACGGAAATTATGTTTTTTCGCTATAGCTGCTGGTTTGGGTCGGGATGCTGCCTGTTTTTGCTGTTGTTGAGATACCTTCGTCTAACAAAATTGAATGGAATTATGTTTGGGGACACACAACAGAAAGTGGAAATTAAAATTTTTCGTGAGAATGACGCTGATAATGAACGAGACAACAAATTATGAAAATTAAAAATTGTTAATTGTGATGGCGGGAGAAAGGATTTGCATTTGTGTTATGGGCTAAATATTGCTGAAGAAAAAGTAATTTTAAAAAATAAAAAATAAGATAGGAAAAACGGAAGTATAAGGATTTTATTGTTAGTATCCAGTAGCTTGAAGAGAAGTGTCGAAAGAGGAAGTGAAATCGTAAGATCGGCAGGCAATATTACTCTATAGAGAACTTTAGTTGATAAATCAGTCTGAAGCACCTGTACTTGCGAAAACGAACAAGGAGAGTGTTGGAGAGGACCATTCTTCATAAATGATTGCGAAGAGTATTGGCGAAATGTGAACCACGATTTTCATGACGAGGTTTTCTTAATCTTGCCAGGCTCAAAACTTCATAAGTAAAATAAACCGGGGAGAATTTATGAAGAAGTGTTTAAGATTTAGAAAAGATCTGATCTTCTAAACGATAGTATTTTCTAACTGAGTAAGTATAAACCGGTCTCTCAATTTTCGCTCTTCCCAATAAAATGATTAATTTTGCACACAGAAAAAATTAACAAGCAAAACAGTGTTAAGTTCGGCCGGGCCGAACTTTGGATACCCACCACCTCGGATATATATGTAAACCACCCTTCATAGAAATTCGGTGAAAATTGCACACGTTATGTCCAATAGCAGTTATTGGGTTGCCCAAAAAGTAATTGCGGATTTTTCATATAGTCGGCGTTGACAAATTTTAAGCATTCATCGAATTGGATCGTCATGTAACTGAGCGTGAGATAGGAGAGAAGTTAAATATACCAAAATCAACCGTTCATTATCACATAAAAAGTCTTGGACTGGTGAAAAAGCTTGATATTTGGGTACCACATGTATTGAAAGAAATTCATTTAAGAAAACGGAATCAACGCTTGTGATATGCACCTTAAACGCAATGAATTCGATCCGTTTTTAAAACGAATCATGACTGGAGATGAAAAATGGATTGTTTACAACAACGTTAGTCGAAAACGATCATGGTCCAAGCATGGTGAACCAGCTCAAACCACTTCAAAGGCTGATATCCACCAAAAGGAGGTTATGCTGTCTGTTTGGTGGGATTGGAAGGGTGTGGTATATTTTGAGCTGCTTCCAAGGAACCAAACGATTAATTCGGACGTTTACTGTCAACAATTGGACAAATTGAATACAGCCATCAAGGAGAAGCGACCAGAATTGGTAAATCGTAAAGGTGTCATATCCCACCAGGACAACGCTAGACCGCACACATCTTTGGTCACTCGCCAAAAATTGAGTGAGCTTGGCTGGGAACTTTTGATGCATCCACCATATGGTAGTCTGATCGTACCTTGCACGATCAGACTACCATATATTTCGACCTTCGCAGAACTCCTTAAATGGTAAAACTTTCGGCAATGATGAGGCTATAAAATCGCACTTGGTTCAGTTTTTTGCAAATAAAGGCCAGAAGTTCTATGAGCGTGGAATACTAAATTTGCCAGGAAGATGGCAAAAGGTTATCGAACAAAATGGCAATAATATATTTGATTAAAGTTCATTCTAAGTTTTATTAAAAATGCATTTACTTTCTTTTAAAAAATCCGCAATTACTTTTTGGGCAACCCAATGTATCGAAATATGATCCGATTTGGTGCAAATACTAATAAGCAAAAGTCATTGTTCAATTGTTAACAAAATATTGGTCATTTGGGAAGTTATGTCTAAAAATAAACCAATTTGAACCATATACGACACGGATGTCGAAAAGCCTAACATAAGTCATTATGTTAAGTTTCATTGAAATCGGATTATAAATGCGCCTTTTAGGGGCCAAGTCTTTAAATCGAGATATCGGTCTACATGGTCCAAATTTGGACCAATTTGGGCCAAATTGCAGAAAAATGTCGAAGAGCCCAGCACTGTCCCAAATTTCGGCGAAATCGGACAATAAATACGCCTTTTATGTGCCTAAAACCTTGAATCGATAAATCGGTCTATATGGCAGCTATATCCAAATCTGGACCGATCTGCGCGAAATTGTAGAAGTATGTCAATGAACTTAACTTAACTCAGTGTCCCAAATTTCGACGACATCGGACAATAAATACGCCTTTTATGGGCTCAAAACCTAAAACCGAGAGATCGGTCTATATGGCAGCTATATTCAAATCTGAACCGATCCAGGCCAAATAAACGAAGGATATTGAAGGGCGTAACACAACTCATGGTCCCAAATTTCAGCAAAATCGGATAATAAATGTCTTTTTTAAGGGCCTAGAAATCGGAGGATCGGCCTATATGGCAGCTATATCCAAATATGGACCGATCTGGGCCAAATTGATTGAATTGGAGAATGTCGAAGGGCTTAACACAACTCACGGTCCCAAATTTCAGCAAAATCGGATAGTAAATGTGGCTTTTATGGGCCTAAGACCCTAAAAAAAGAATCTGTACAAAGTTTCAGTTCAATGCCTTTATTTTCAAAGACTGTAGCTTGATTTCAACAGACAGACGGAGAGATTTCCATTCGTCTCTCCGTCTGTCTGTTGAAGATAAATCGTTTAGACTTTTACGCTGATCAAGAATATATATACTTTATAGGGTCGGAAATGGATATTTCGATGTGTTGCAAACGGAATGACAAAATGAATATATCCCCATCCTTCGTTGGTGGGTATAGAAAGTCACAGTTTGGTGCGGTTTATGGGCTGGTGGCATCATTGGACCGTACTTCTTCAAAGATAAGGCGAATCGTAACATAACTGTGAATAGTGAGCATTATCGTGAGTTGATATCCAATTTTTTTTTTGCCCAAAATGCAAGAGCTTGACTTGCATGACATATGGTTTTAACATGACGGTGCCACTTGCCACACAACACGCGTAACAATGGACTTATTGAGAGGCGAGTTCGGTGAACATTTAATTCATGTTCGGGACCGGTCAATTAGCCGCCTAGATCGTGCGATTTAACAACTTTAGACTATTTTTTGTGGAGCTATGTTAAAGCTCATGTCTATACAGACAAGTCCGCTTCAATTGAAGCATTTGAAGACAACATTGAAGTATTTATTCGTGAGATACTGGCCGAAATGTTGCAAAGAGAATGCCAAAATTGGAATAAGCGGATGGACCATTTAAGTCACGGTCAACATTTGCATGAAAGATTCTTCAAACATTAAATGATATGAACCGTAACATCATGTGTTTTTTGTTGTTTAGAAACTTTCCTATAACTCTTACAAATCTGCCGCATGCCCTATACATGCTATCACTTGCCGCACCGATTTTACATAAGTGAGCTCGTAGTCCTATGTGTCCCGTTATGATACCAATAGCTAAACTGACCTCCTTCTTACTTCCTTTCAGTAATAGCCTCGTCTTCTCACGATCTGGATCCCCCCACAGGATTTTCGCCGTCCTACCGAACGTTTCACTGTTCCACAATGTTGCATGCGCATTCGTCGCCCACGCTCTTAACTCGGACTGCATCGACCCGAAAGGCTTTGGGTTAACCAAGTTTATTGACGGCAGTCCTCTGGCCTTCACCGCCAAATCGTCTGCCCTTTCATTTCCCCCTTTCTCCGTTATGGCCCGGCACCCAAACGATGAGGATTTTCCCTTCCTCAGAGAAGGCGTTAATCTCCTTCTTAAACTGCAAGACTGTTCGTGACCTTACCGTCCTGGTTGTTATTGCCCTTATGGCAATTTTACTATCCATAAAGATGTTCACACTCGACGTCCTCGCGTTAGCACCACACCACTTCACGTATTCCGTGATCGCCCGGATCTCCGCCTGCAGGACCGTATTATGATCAGGCAGTCTGAAACAGATGTCAGTCCCTGGGTTTTTCAATGTAAACCCCCAGGCCCACTCTGTCCTCTAGCTTTGATCCATGATTTTCCAGATGGCAATACCAGGGTTCCATCAATTAGAGACTGTGCCGATGGCAGCAGTGCGTCGCACTCGACTTCAAGGTTCATCTCAGGTATCTGAACGGAAACCTCTCCACTTCCTTCCAGGTTTCCTATCGTCACCTCGATTATACCGTCATGGTATAAGCTGCTCCCATCCTCAATCCATACTCCCATCGCCTTAAGTCTCATAGCCGTAGTGGCTACCTTACATTCAATATGTATGTCAATGGGTCGGATATCTAGGATAGTCTCCAGTGCCCTAGCGGGCGTGGTCCTCATCGCTCCGCCTTTGCCAAGACAACATGTTTTCTGAACCTGTTGTATGGTCCTTATGTTGCACTTTTTCTCCATAGCAGTCCACCTAACTACTGAGGTGTAAGTAATTATTGGTATAATCACGCTCCTGTAGAGCCAGTGGACTATCCTCGGATTCAGACCCCATTTTGAGCCTAGGGCCCGTCCACATAGTATCCAACATCTGCCTTCTCAGCACGCACCTGAATGTGACTCTTCCAATTCAGTTTCCTGTCCAAGATCACACCTAAGTATTTGACCTTGTCCGATATCGAAATCGTTTTATTGAGGAAATGTGGTGCGTTAAATTGGCCCACCTTCGTCTTCCTCGTGAACAGGCATATTTCAGACTTCTCTGGGTTAACATTGAGACCTCTGGGTCTAGTCCAGTCATATGCCATTTGCAAGACCCTTTCGTCCCTTCAGCATACCTGGTTCGGATCCTTACCCCTTAGAAGTATTATAACATCGTTTGCGTAGCAGACGGGTTCAAATCCCTCCTCAGTCAGCATCCGTAATAAAGGGTGATTTTTTTGAGGTTAGGATTTTCATGCATTAGTATTTGACAGATCACGTGGGATTTCAGACATGGTGTCAAAGAGAAAGATGCTCAGTATGCTTTGACATTTCATCATGAATAGACTTACTAACGAGCAACGCTTGCAAATCATTGAATTTTATTACCAAAATCAGTGTTCGGTTCGAAATGTGTTCATTCACCGTAACGTTGCGTCCAACAGCATCTTTGAAAAAATACGGTCCAATGATTCCACCAGCGTACAAACCACACCAAACAGTGCATTTTTCGGGATGCATGGGCAGTTCTTGAACGGCTTCTGGTTGCTCTTCACTCCAAATGCGGCAATTTTGCTTATTTACGTAGCCATTCAACCAGAAATGAGCCTCATCGCTGAACAAAATTTGAACACATTTCGAACCGAACACTGATTTTGGTAATAAAATTCAATGATTTGCAAGCGTTGCTCGTTAGTAAGTCTATTCATGATGAAATGTCAAAGCATACTGAGCATCTTTCTCTTTGACACCATGTCTGAAATCCCACGTGATCTGTCAAATACTAATGCATGAAAATCCTAACCTCAAAAAAATCACCCTTTAGGTCATTTATGGTGGTCACCCATAGGAGTGTCGATAAAATGTCCCCCCTGTGGCGTGCCCTGTGCCACTTTCTCCCTTATATTTAGGCCATGGGACACACAATTTATCCACCTGTTCCTTAGCATATGGTTTATCCAGTCCCTAAGGAACGGGTCCACCCGGTACTGGTCTAAGGATTGGATCAGTGTGATATTTCAATAGGTATCCAAATAAAAGTCTGACTATATTTATAAAAAGTACAACGTGTAGGGTATTATATAGTCGGCTCCGTCAGATTTTTGCCTTTTCTTCCTGTTTTCAATTAAATTTTTGATTGAAAATTTTTTGCAATTTTTTTTCTGTGCAGGGCTAACATTTCTACTCAAGAGGGCTTAACTGTGAATATACATTTGAATCCTTTTGTCGTCTAAGGGTTAGTTTTAAATGCTTCCTATAACTTAGTTTAAACTTTCAAACAGCTTCACTTTGTTGTATTTTTGGTGCTGTAATATTTTTTGTCTTCGTTATTGCCACTTTAGACAATTTAAAATATTAGGTCTCTGCCATTCGCTAACAAACGAAACCTTAATTACCATTAAGGATCTGAGATAAAAATTACTTTTATATAACAAATTTGTTTTTTTTTCACTTCTCTTTTTGCTAACTGAAGTCAAATAAAATTACAAAAAATTAAAAAAAAAAGAAAGCACAATTAACCCCACCACCCCTTTTTCCATCTCTCCCTCCATTAGATGTCTGCTAATGAATCATTACCAAAAACAAAAAAGGTTTCATAAAATATGTACTTATAATGCCACCATTTAACCCCTAAGTAAACAGTCATAAACAGGCAGACAGACAAAGTAAATTAACCATCATTTACACATAACGACAGAGAACAAGAAAATGGAATGATAGCAAAATTACAAAATGTAAATGAACGATGGTAAATGTCAATCAAATAAAAAAAGAAGAGCCACAACGATGAAATAACGTTAATTAGACGCTGAGACATGATGTTCAGAGAGAACCCTCTCTTAAAACTCTTGGGTTTGTAAAATTAATTAAAAAACGAAAGACAAACGAACGAAATTAATAACGACAACGATTATTGCTGCTCAAGGCGAGATATGATCGTACAAATTTCTGTATAATTTCAACATTTTCCTGGTCTAATGGAGGCTACCTACCCATTTACAGAAATAACAGTTTACCAGCATCGATAGGATGCTGCCACCGTAGCGCAGAGGTTAGCATGTCCGCCTATGACGCTGAACGCCTGGGTTCGAATCCTGACAAGACCGTCAGAAAAAAAATTTCAGCGGTGGTTTTCCCCTCCTAATGCTGGCAACATTTGTGGGGTACTATGCCATGAAAAACTTCTCTCTAAAGAGGTGTCACACTGGGGCACGTCGTTCGGTCTCGGCTATAAAAGGGATGCCCCTTATCATTGAGTTAAAAACTTGAATCTAACTGCACTCATTGATATGTGAGAAGTTTGTCTCCGGTCCTTAGTGGAATGTTCATGGGCAAAAATTGCAATACTATGTTCTATGTGAAATGAGAGAGTGTGCAACATTGTATACTCTCTTAATGCTAAAATAATATGGAATGCTAAAATAATATGGAATATCTGCAGAGCTACTAAATTCCATATTTCAATTATCCTCTGTAACGGATAAAGTTCGAAATTTGTAATTTTGTATGTATTTTGATTGGGTCAAGTCTCCTAAAATGGTCTACCAAAACTCTGCTCGAAATAAACTGCACTATTTTAACACCAACAATGAGTGATGTCCAATTCAAGTTTAAGCTCAATGATAGGGGGCCTCCTCCCAATAACCTTGTCCGAACGGCGAGCCGCGGTGCAACACCTCTTTGGAGAGAAGTTTTTACATGGCATAGTACCTCACAAATATCGCCATCATGAGGAGGGTATAACATTGTAGGGTATCAGATCAATATAACCATATGTTACAAATGGAATGATGAAATTAGTATACCCCATCAATGGTGGAGGATGTATGAGTAGAGTAGATATTTTATAAAAAAATTTGGCATCAAGTGTTTGGGAGTAGCCCCAACCCCAACCCAATCAGGACATCTCTGACGATTGCGGTTATATGTGTATAGAAAGATAGCTATTTAAGAATAGAGTATGAATTTGTTAAAAAAATGTGGGCCCAACTGTTTTTGGCCCCAACTCCCATAGAACATGATTACCCATTAAGGCTATATTGATATCAGATGAAAGGTACTTGGAGGTAGAGTAAAAATCAAATAAAAAGTGTTGGCCCAAGATGTCATGTCTAACAATACAAAGTAGGTTATAAATGAAGTCTATGGAAGTGACTACGAAGCTGATATAAATATTTCGAACTAAATTGGTGGGGTC
Source organism: Stomoxys calcitrans (assembly GCF_963082655.1). Classification (NCBI taxonomy): domain Eukaryota; kingdom Metazoa; phylum Arthropoda; class Insecta; order Diptera; family Muscidae; genus Stomoxys; species Stomoxys calcitrans. The sequence goes on from NC_081553.1 coordinate 14,220,388, forward strand.
GCCTACACAAAAACCTTAAATTTGACATGTATACCAAAACAATAGCAACAATACGGGACTCAAGTGAAAGGTCTTTGAGAGAAGAATACGAATCTGTTGGGACCAAATATCTGGGTGGCTGCCCCACACCCGAAACCCCATTAACCTTTATTTATAGATGGAATGCGACAATATGGTACTCTATTAAAAGATGGTTGAAGCTAAAGTATAAAATTGTTATTTGCGACTAAGAGCTGGGGCCCACTTCTCAAATAAAGAAAAAAACAAGCAAAAGCGTGCTGAGTTCGGCCGGGCCGTATCTTATATACCTTCCGCCTTGGATCTCATTTGTCGAGTTCTTTTCCCGGCATCTCTTCTTATTCAAATTATGGATAAAAGAAAAGATTTGCTCTGCTATTAGAGCGATATCAAGATAAGGTCCGGTTCAGACAACAATTAAATTATATGTTGGAGACCTGTGTAAAATGTCAGCCAATTCGAATAAAAATTGCGACCTTTGGGACTCAAGAAGTAAAATAGAGAGATCGATTTATATGGGAGCTGTAAGAACTGCGCCCTCAGAGGCTCAAGAAGTCAAGATCCAAGATCGGTTTATATGGCAGCTATATCAGATTATGGACCGATTCGAATCATACTTAGCACAGTTGTTGTATATAATAACAAAACACGTCGTGCAAAATTTTATTCCAATCGAATAAGAATTGCGCACTCTAGAGGCTCAAGAACTGGAACTCACTGACCCGAAATTCGGGTCAGTGAGTTGTGTTAGGCTCTTCGACATTTTTCTGGGACTTGGCTCAGATCGGTCCACATTTGGATATAGCTGCCATACAGACCGATATCTCGATTTAAAGTCTTGGCCCCATAAAAGGCGCATTTATAATCCAATTTCACTGAAATGTGACATAGCGACTTATGTTAGGCTTTTCGACATCCATGTCGTGAAGGGTTCAAATCGGTTTATTTTAAGATATAGCTACTAAAAAGACCAATATTTTGTTATACACAATGACTTGTACTTATTAGTATTTGGTCCAAATCGGAACATATTTCGATATAGCTGCTATGGAGCATAAGATATGCATTTTGCAACGGATTTCGACGAAAGGTGGTTTACATATATACCCGAGGTGGTGGGTATCCACAGTTCGGCCTGGCCGAACTTAACGCTTTTTTACTTGTTACACCCTCAGCCATAGGATGGGGGTATACTAATTTCGTCATTATATTTGTAACACCTTGAAATATGCGTCTG